>NW_023270498.1:9509932-9616418 GCF_011800145.1 Mirounga leonina
ATGGAACCAGAAAAGACCCCGAATCGCCAAGGAAATGTTGAAAAAGAAAACCAAAGCTGGGGGCATCACAATGCCTGACTTCAAGCTATATTACAAAGTTGTGATCATCAAGACAGCCTGGTACTGGCACAAAAACAGACACATAGATCAATGGAACAGAATAGAAAGCCCAGATACGGACCCTCAACACTATGGTCAACTAATCTTCGACAAAGCAGGAAAGAATGTCCAATAGAAAAAAGACAGTCTCTTCAAAAAATGGTGCTGGGAAAACTGGACAGCCACATGCAGAAGAATGAAACTGGACCATTCTTTTACACCACACACAAAAATAGACTCAAAATGGATAAAAGACCAAGGTGACACAGGAATCCATCAAAATCCTCAAGCAGAACGCAGGCAGCAACCTCTTTGACCTTGGCCAAAGCAAATTCTTGCAAGACAAGTCTCCAAAGGCAAAGGAAAGAAAAGCAAAAGTGAACTACTGGGGCTTCATCAAGATAAAAAGCTTCTGCACAGCAAAGGAGACAGTCAACAAAACAAAGAGGCAACCCACAGAATGAGAGAAGATATTTGCAAATGACATATCTGATAAAGGGTTAATATCCAAAATATATCAAGAATTTATAAAACTCAACACCCAAAAAACAAAGAATCCAGTCAAGAAATGGGCAGAAGACATGAACAGACACTTTCAAAAGAAGACACTGGAATGGCTAACAGACACATGAAAAAATGTTCCACATCACTTGCCATCAGGGAAATACAAATCAAAAGCACAATGAGATATCACCTTATACCAGTTAGAATGGCAAAAATTAACAAGACAAGAACAACAAATGTTGGTGAGGATGCAGAGAAAAGGGAACCCTCCTACACTGTTGGTGGGAATGCAAGCTGGTGCAGCCGCTCTGGAAAACAGTATGGAGGTTCCTCAAAAAGTTGAAAATAGAGCTACCCTATGACCCAGCAATTGCACTACTGGGTATTTACCCCAAAGATACAAATGTAGTGAAAAGAAGGGGCACCTGCACCCCAATGTTTATAGCAGCAATGTCCACAATAGCCAAACTATGCAAAGAGCCCAGATGTCCATCAACAGATGAATGGATAAAGAAGATGTGGTTTACACACACACACACACACACACGGATACAATGGAATATTACACAGCCATCAAAAAAAAAAATGAAATCTTGCCAGTTGCAACGATATGGATGAAACTAGAGGGTATTATGCTAAGCGAACTAAGTCAGTCAGAGACAATTATCATATGATCTTGCCGGTATGTGGAATTTAAGAAACAAAGCAGAGGATCATAGGGGAAGAGAGGAAAAAAGGAAACAAGACAAAATCAAAGAGGGAGACAAACCGTAAGAGCCTCTTAATCTCAAACTGAGGGGGAGGGCGGGGGGGGATGGGGAGCGAGGTGATGACACTGGGGAGGGTATGTGTTGTGGTGAGCGCTGTGTAATGTGTGAGACCGATGAATTACAGACCTGTACCACTGAAACAAATAATAACATTATATGTTTAAAAAAAAAAAAAAAAGAACATCCTAAAAGAAGCTGGAGAAAAAAAACACCTCACCTACAGAGAAAGACAAGAACTACATGCTGCTTCTCAGAAACCAAGCATGCACAAAGAGAGGAGGGTGAAATATTTAAAGCGTTGAGAGGCAGACACTACCAACCTAGATTTCTGTTCCCTGTGAAATGATCCCTCAAAAGTGAAGAAGTTCTTGGACAAACAAAAACCGAGGGCATTTGTTGCCATTACACTGTCTTGCAAGAAATGTTGAAAAGAAGTTCTTTAGAGACAAAGAAAATAATATAGGACAGACACCCAGGTCTACATAAAGAAAGGAAGAGCACCAAAGAAGGATTAAGTGAAGGTAAAATTAAAACTTTTTATTAATTCATGTAGCTGATAATAATTTGTTCAAAATAGTAACAGCAACAAATATTTAATTATGTATGTTTATGCATATGTATCTTATGTATTTATATGCTTATGTATGCTTACATATAAGTGAAGTAAATGACACAAAGCACAAGAAGAAATAGGAATATTTTGTTAAAGTACTCACACCCTATGAACTGGTATAGTTGTTATTTGAAAGTGGACCTTGATTAGCTGTAAATATATATTACAAACTCTAGGGCAACCACTAAAAAAGGTTAAAAAAGAAGTATAATCAATATGCTAAGAAAGGAGAGCAAATGGAATCATAAAATGCTCAAATTAAAACCAGAAAAAGAGTGGGAGACAAAAACAGGAACAAAGAACCAGAGCAACAAACAGAAAATAGCGACAAATATTAATCCAACGATATCACTTTGAACATTAAATTGTCTAAATGCATCAATTAAAAGATAAAGACTGTCACAGTGGATCAAAAAATAAGACCCAATTAGATGCTGTCTATAAGAATTCCACTTAAAATATAAAGACACATATAGATTAAAAGTAAATGGCTGGAGATAAATACGCCATGTTAGTATTTTAAGAAAGCAGAAGTAGCTATACTAATTTCAAGGGCATTACATAATAATGGGGTCCAATAACATTAACCCTTAACATGTATGTGCCTAACAAGAGCATCAAACTACATGAAGCATCTATCTACCCAATGGATCTACAAGGAGAGAAAGATGAACCCAATATCATAGTTGGAAATTTCGACACCCCGCTATCAGAAATGGACAGATCCGGCAGGCAGAAAAGCAGTAAGGACATAGCCGAACTCAACAATACCATCAGTCCACTGGATATCACTGACATCTACAGACTATTTAAATGACAGCAATACACAATCTTCTCAAGCTCACATGGAACATTCACCAAGACAGACCACATTCTGGGCCATAAAACATACTTCAACAAACTTAAAAGAACAGAAGTGATGCAATGTCTCCTCTGAGACCAAAATGGAATTTAAACTAGAAATCAACAACAAAAAGATAACTGGAAAAATCCCCAAATACTGGTGGCTAAAACTTTGGGGGTGGGAACCAGCAAAAGGCAGAGGAAAGGACAAGAAGGAGGAGCCGAAAGAGGAAGATATGCACAGGTTATGAGAAGGCCGAAGGATACAGAGAGAGGAGCCAGGAAGGGGAGGGCAATGGATTTCTAGAAACCAAGATGTCTAAAGTTCCATTTTCAGTTGTTTGCTTTGCTCTGCTATGTCAAACCTTTGGGAAAATGCCGCTGAAGTACAGGAAAAGGAGCAGTTTCAAGACCGCCATAAAAGGACACACATAAGGGACAGCAAAGTGACTCAAAAAGTAAGAGTGGGCTTGCTCCCATCTTTTGGACTCAGAGAAGCTGGTGTCTGGAGCTCCGAATCTGATCATAGAATTCAGAGGAAGTTAGGATTCAGAGAACATGTTCTGCCAACTTAGGAAAAAAATTGTTTTGAGATGAAAAGGGTAAAAGTAAACATAGGGAGCGTCTAGGGGGCTCAGTCGGTTAAGCATGTGACTCTTGATTCCAGCTCAGGTCATGATCTCAGGGTCGTGAGATGGAGCGCCACATGGGCTCTGTGCTGGGTGTGGAGGCTGTTTAAAATTCTCTCTCTCCCTCTACACAGCCCCCTCTCTCCCTCTGTAAAAAAAAAATAAAAATAAAAAATAAAATCATTTTGGAGGAACTTCAGGGGATAAGGCATGAGGCAAGTGCTGGACCACCATTCCGGGAGGGGAAAAGGGGATTCCAAATAGGAAGAACAACCTAATGTTTTTCATCCACTGTTTACAAGGATCAGAAAGTTTAACAAAACACTGGCGAGTGCGGAAAAACAGGTATATTCATACAATGCAAGAGGGAGAGAAAAATGGGCAACTTTTGTGGAGAGCAACTTGGAAACAACTTATGCAAATACTCTGTGGTCCAGTAAATCCATTTCTAAGAATGTGTCCTATAGAGATACACAATGAAAAGACTTAGGTTTATTGCAGCCTTACTTGTAAGAGCAGAAAATCGAAAATAACATATATATTGTTAATAGCTGGTTGGTTACGTACATTATGGTATGCCCTTACAATGAAATATTACACCACTATAGAAAAGAACAAGGAAGTTCTTTATATATTTAAATGGACAGATCTCCAAGATAGATTTTTGGGTGAGAAAAGCAAGACACAGATCAGTGTTAATTTGTGTGCTACACTTTGTGCCAAAGAAGGAGAGCAAAAAATATTTGTTGTATGTGTTTAGAATCTCTCCGAAAGCATCGCCAACAAACCAGTAACACTGTTTGCCTGGGAGCATAAGAAACAGAGTAGCTAGGAGGGAAGAGGACTTTTCAGGGTACATCTAATCTCCAAGCAGATTAGAACTCTACGGCTTGTGGACCCTTTGGCTTACTCCCATCTCCCTTCCCGGGGGTCCCTCTACAGTGCCCAAAATCTTCTGCTGCCCCACCCTGGGGACCTCCTGCCCCCGACTGCCCAGTCCACGGACCCCAGTCATTTGACTCGTCACACCTCCAGGCTACAACTGCTGCTTCCACTCATACTTTCTGGCCCAGCTGTAATCTGGTTTCCACTACCATGACTCTCTGCTTCATCACAAGCCATCTTTTCAAGGATAAATTCAAGGTCTTTTTCTCAGCTGCATTCTCCTGGACATCAGACATATTTAAAAGTTAATTGGACCTTCCCTCCTTTCTTATACTGAGGTTTACTTTTCACCTCATACTGAGGTTTTCTTTTCACACTTCACCGCTTTCCTTCTTCACCCTGCCCTCCGGATGTGCATATTTCCCAGGGCTCAATCCTCGTCCCTCTCTTCTTCTCTCTTCTCCACATTCCTGGAGTTTGGGGAGGGGGGAATCCCTTCATTCCTAAGGTTTCCATCACCACCTTTATGCTGAGGACTCCCAACATCCCGAGCTGTGAGCCATCCTTTCCTCCAAGCTCCAGTCCTAAGAAGAAATGCCAACTGGGCATTTCCAGTTTCCACCTGGCCAGCTCATTCTGACCTGGATCATCATCCTCTGTGCCAGGTGCCAATCACCTACGCCACCTGACTGGCTGTGCTCTGAATTTCTGGGCAAAGGCCAGTGGCTCCACGAATTCCGTAAGGGACCCAGCTTGAAATGCTTGAAATCCTGGAAGTCATTCATGTATTCAACGAAAGTCCTCTGAGATCAAAGGGCTAGCGGAGGCCGACAGTCCTTCTCCACACATGTACTCCAGCTAGCCTCTGAGTCACAGCAAGTTTTCCCTGAAATTTTCTGTCCTATGATTTCCTTCCTCTGCATTTTCACTAGCCCATCTAAATCCAGGATTGCATTACAAGATTACTGAACAGTTTCTGAACCATTGATTGTTTGACTGAATGTTGACTGCCATTTGGTGAGGACAAACAATGTATGAGGCATCAGACCAGGTGCTGTAGGTATACTATGATGAAGAAGACACAGACAGCTATATTTGATTTCAGAGAATGGAAGGCCACAAAAAAAGAGAGAAAGAGCAATGGGAATTAATGAGAGGAAGGTATCAATCACTTCCAGAAAGAAAGCCCTGAGAAATTTCACATAGCAGAAATGACATACGAACCGCATGGACAAGATTAGCTGAATATACACAAGAAGAGAGGCATTCACCAAGTCAGAGACATCAGGGCCTGCATGACCATTCTGCCCCCAATACCCCATGACTTGAGCAAGTTACTTAACCCTCATTTTCTTCATCTACAAAACAGATGCAATAATAGCATCTTGCTCATATTTGTCTTGTTAGGATTAAATTATGCACATCCTGGGAAACTGGGCAGCAGATTAACATTATGTTTTATCTTGAGAACGTAGTGCTGAGTGGAACAAATAAGAAAGAGAACAAGATGTGAACTGTAACACAATACCATTATTGAAATTAAAAGTATACTACACAGGGGTTGCCAGGGGCTCGGGGCTCGGGTGCCTGTGACAACAAAGGAGCAACGGAAGAAAGGAGTATTTTGGAGGGAGGGTCTAAACCCCAATTGTGGGAATGGTTAAACAAATTGATGCATGTGTTGTAGTTCACAGAACTCGTGCACCAAAAAACAAAAAAACAAACAAAAAAACAATTTCACCAAATGTAAATGTAAAGGGTATTTGTACAAAAACAATAACATATACTTTGGGGAATACATGAAAACAAAAAGGTAATCATTTAATCCGTTAGAATAGCTGTCTTTGGAAGGGTGAGAATGAGGATGAAGACGAGAAGGAATGAGAAAATAAATACAAGAGAGGAGCCCTGCACACACCAACAAGGACCACATGTCATGAGCAGGGGCTGAGGAGTACCTTCTAGGCCCCGCAAGAGGGAGAGAGAATGACCTAGAGGAGGGTAAGGAAAGGGAAGGAGAGGAGGTACAGGAAGTGATCAAGTGATGAGGAGGCAGAAAGTGAAGCAAGCAAAAGACAGATTTGGAAGGTACTATGGTCTCACCAGCAAATTCCGTGAGTACAAGTACCTTATCTATATATTTTTTTTTACCATTAAAGCCATAAAGCCAAGTCTAAAGTCTGGTACAGCGTACTGTTACATTTTAGTGACTAAATCAAGCAAATAGGATTTACAGCATGGAGTGTGGGAAAGGAGGGAAGAGGGTGTCAAGCTTCCAGGCCCCATACACAGATGGCGGTGGTGCCATTCCCTGAGAAGCCTATTTGGGGCAGGTGCAAAACAGCAGGTCCAGCTTGGGTGTTGGAATGAGCTGGAGCACCTGTGTAAGCTCTCAGTGAAGATGAGCAATCCAGGCTTCTCAATGTACAGACCTGGAGTTGAGGAGGAGGATCTGGTTGAACAAATCCATTTGGGACATTCCTAAGCATACGACTAACAAAAACTGGGGGATCAGATGAGCAGCCTCGGACAATGGGTAGGAGGAGAAGTATCCTGGGAAACACAAAGTTTTAAAAAGCAGGCAGAAGAGAAGCCTAAGAAAGACTCTGAGAAGAAGTGAGCAGAGAGATAGGCCGAAACCTTGGGATGGCGTGGGAACACTTGAAGAACATGGCCAATAGGGTCAAATGCTTCAAAAAGGAAGTTTCCACCAAATTTGGTGATATGGATGCTACTGGTGACTTTCAGTTGCAAGGTTTTGGTGGAACAGTGAGAACCAAGTCAGACTGCAATGGGGCTGACATAAAAGGGAAGTGAGAAAGTGGTCACATGCACTGAACAACGGGTGTTTAAGGCAGAAGAGAAGTGACAATAGTTAAAGGGGAACCCAAGGTCTAGGAATGTTTTCAAAGGTTGAGAGTAAAAAGCCATCAAAGAAGGAAGGGTCAAAATGATAGGAAAGAAGGGGTAACTGATGATTGATGGAGCTGTTACTGGGCCAGGCTGTATAAGCTTTCAATTAATGCAAAGTTTCTGATTTTTCTTCAGAACTCCTAAGACCATGAAAATTTGAGTGAGTCACAGGGGCCTTCACATAAGGGGTCAGAGGCACCGGAAAGTGCTTAAAAGAAGTCAGCCCTGAAGTGGGGAAGGCTAGGGGAGCAGTAAGTAGGGAGACTTACTTTTGACTTTTACCACTTTATGGCTTTTGAGCTTTGTACTCTGTATGTGTACAGACATTATTACAAAAATAATTTTTAAAAATTATTATTTAAGATGAATTTCAGTAAGAAAGAAGCCCGACTGCAGTAGGTTGAGAATGACTTTGGAGAGAGGAAAAAATGGAGAAGTTACCTATGCACATCTCTTTCAAGAAGCCTCCCTTTGAAAGACATGAGAAAAATAGGACGACGGTAGCTTGACAAAATGTCATGTGTTGTTTTGTTCGGAAGAAAGTAAGAACTAAAGCACTCTGAGGGGCGCCTGGGTGGCTCAGTTGGTTAAGGAGCCGACTCTTGTTTTCGGCTCAGGTCATGATCTCAGGGTCGTGGGATCAGGCCCCACGTCGGGCTCTGTGATCAATGGGGAGTCAGCTTGAGGATTCTCCCTCTGCCTCTGCCTCTCTCCCCACTTGTGCTCTCTCTCTAAAATAAATAAATAAATCTTAAAAAAAAGAAAAGCGTTTGGAGATATTAATCAGAAGAGTCAGGAGAAATGAGGTTAACAATGCAGCTGGTAAAGGAGATAATTAGGGAGAGGCAGGGTGAGGTCTGAAGAGGCAAGAGAATTGGCAATTCAGAGTATGGACAGGGATTTCTAGGGACACTGGATGAGATAGGTCCACTCCCCTTTCTTCTTCCTCTATCCAGCCCAAGCATAGAGGGGAAGCTGCTTCAGGGTGGGCCTGATTAGTCTAAGCCACTTGGCAAAATCTCGGCTCTTCTTAACCCAGTAATTAGTCCAGGAGTGGGCATGTGACACAATTCTTGCCAATAAGACCTAAGGAGGCATTAGGTGCGGTTTCAGTAAAAAAAAAAAAAAAAAAGAGGTTCCTACTTTTCTGAGAGAGCTGCAGGAAGCTCTCCTTCTCCTGCTCAAAGTGAATGAGGAAGCATGTAGTCCCAACTGTTGCTGGCAGCCATTCCATAACCATAAGGGGAAGTATCTCTAGGAGAAAGCTAACATTTGGATGAAGAGCAGAGAGACGAAACGATCCTGGATCATCAAGATCGCCGAGCCACTGGATCAGCCAGCCCTGAAGCCTGCCGTCAGTTTGGACTTCCAAGATAAAAAACACATTAAGTTGGGTTTTCCTATACTCACAGCCTGGAGCCCTCTCACTGATAAACATCCCTTTCACCGTGACAAGAGGAGTAAGACACATGGGAAGGCAGGAATTGAGAGAGAGATGATGTCTGATGGTTCTCATTTTTCTCTGTAAAGTAAAAAGTGGTCCAGACGCTAAGAGTGAGGAGGGAGCAGGGAGGCATGAGAAGGCTGGACCTGGCCATTCAGGGCAATGGGGAAGGGGGCTGCATGCAGCTCCGTGGAGGCCAGGCGGGCTGTGCTGAGCATGCATATGCGGGTCTGGAGACGTTTGCCAGCTGCAGATACATGAAGCTGTGCCACCCACCCAAGACCACTGTCCTGGGGTTGGCATGGTAGATCAACGGGACAAGAGGAAAAGCGGTTGGGGACATCAGAACAAGAGTGGTTGAAGAGATGGACCCCAGGGTTTGGCTGGACTTGGAGAGTAGAGGCAGGAAGGAGCTGATCAGTCAGGAAAAAACAAAAGGGCAAAGTGACTAGAAAACTCAGCAGATCAAAGAACAGGGACAGTAGAACTGAAAGCCCCTAGGAGACAATGCAGAGAAATGTCCTAATAAGCAGAGGTTAAGTCCCCAGAATAACACAAAGCAAGGCTCTAGGCCCAGCACCCCTACACCCTGCTGCCCACTCCAGCCCCAGCCCTTCAGTGTTGTTTCAGGATTAACTGCAATAGATAAATTCTAGTCTAACTGAAGCTGAACAGACACAGATAAGAACTTGGAAGGGCCGAATTCTTCCATTATCACCCAGAGTCACGTGCACATCGGCAGGTCGGAAGGGAAATGTTTTCAAGTTTGTGCCAATGTTTTTGAAAGTTCTGTAGGGAGAGAAGACACTCTGTGAAGGAGACATGAGGAACACTGCAAGAAAAGCATTCCTTAAACCAGCCCTTTTAAAGAACTCACCTCTGCATTCATCTTGATCTCCTACTTCTGTGGCTGTGAAGACAAAAGCAGAGGTCAGGACCCTGAAGACACCTGCCCCAGACTCCATGCAGACGCTCCCCTTTGCCATCCCACTTTCTCCCACACTCTTGTTTTTTTTAAAGATTTTATTTATTTTAGAGAGAAAAAGAGAGTGAGTGGGGGGAGGGAGAGAGAGGGAGAGAGAGAGACTCTCAAGCAGACTCAGCACTGAGTGCAGAGCCTACCGGGGAGCTTGATCCCACGACCCTGAGATCATGACCCAAGCCAAAACCAAGAGTCGGACGCTTAACCGACTGAGCCACCCAGGAGCCCCAGATCTGCCTTTCTTTTATGGAGACAAGCAAGGCAGCAGGAAATACATACTTCTTTTTTTTTCCTCCTAGCTGACTTTCCAGAGGACTTAAACGTATTATGTTAAAAGTACAGTTTACTCTGAATCCATAGCGTTAAGGAGGAGGAAAGAAGAAACAAACAGGTGAGTAGGAGTCAGAAGAAATGAGGAAAGAAAAAGGGAAGGGAAGGGAAGGAGAAACAGGAGAGAGAAGGAAAAGAAGTAAGAAACTAGTAGGGAATAATAGTGGTTCCACACTTTAATGTACTCCAAGGACTGCTTGTTGAAAATGCATATTTCTGGCTTCTACCCCCAGAGATTCTGATTCAGGAAGTCTACAAGGGAGGGGAGGCTGAGAATCTGCATTTTTAACAGGTGTCCAAAAGATCATGTGCACGTGGTCAGACAGCCAAACCTGGAAAAACACTAGAACTGAGAGTAAAACAGAGAGGCCCATAAAAATTAACTTTCTCATTCACTTTTCAGAGCTCTTAGAATTGCCACTTTATCTCAACTAAGACTCGGGCAGGCAATGGCAGGGTGACTGTGTGACTAGAAGTGACAGAGAAAGAATTAAAGCCTCTCCAGCCCTCCCACCCGAGTGGGATGTCCAGGAAGCCAATGCAGATGCTGCACAGAGCTGGATGAGAGGGAGGAGGGCCCTCCAAGTCCTCTGGGAAGGGAAGGCTGTGGTGGCTCGGTCCTTGGACCCATCCCTGCATTTGAGCTCATTCTCCTTCAAAATATAGAAAGGGCTGGACATAGTGATGATAACCATGAACAAGAACAATGAAACAAATAACACCCATTATTAAAAACAACAAACAGAAACAAAAAAAAATTGACCCTTGACAATCCTATGAACATCTGGGATGGTCATCTGGGCTGTGTGTTGAAAGTAACCCATTTTCAGTAATTCCCCTCCCTTCTTCTCTCCTCATTCCTCCTTTGTGCTTTGGGATTGGGTCTCATGACCTAACGTAGCAGGCACATGGGCTGTCTTTCCTTTAATAACCCAGGGCCTTTTCATGTTTCCTGAAAAATGTGAAAAGGGGAACTTGTAGAAGACAAACCTAAAAAGCAGGGAGTAACAAAGCGGGTAAGCTTTCCTCCCAGATCTCAGGGAGTCAGTATGGGTATGATGTCTTCTCATGCATAAAATATCTTGGAAGGAAAACCAAGACACTGACAGCAAAGCCAGGGGGAAAAGCTAGAACTAAGCAAGGACGTGTGTTAAGTAGCAGCCTGGACCACAGTGGGGCCCCAGAGAACACACCCTGGTAGCTCTCCCATGCAGATGCCCTACCCAAAACTCTACTGTGTTTTACTCATATTTTTAAGAATTTTGATTAAGCCTCCCTTAGAGCTTACATGTGGGTGGGAAAGTCAGATAACAAAATGCACAGATATGAGGAGGTTAGTTACAGTTGTGAGCCTACTTATATCAACTACTTTGTATTAACGTGAATCCACAGACCCTTGGCAAAAGAGCTAACGCTAATTCTATTTTACAGACAAGGCACCTGAAGTTCAGTGTGGATACAAGCATTTGGTCTCACAATCTAGGCCCTGTAGCACTGCATGGTAATTTTCAGACTTTGTGGTTCTAGAGCCAAACTCCAGAGTACTCCAGAGACCTTTACAGATCCCGTCTTACACTCCCTCAGACAACTACTATGACAAACAGAACTGGTGTTGGCCCTGCATCAGTCATGGGCGAGCCAAGGGATCATGTCCAAACAGGTTCCTCGTCTGTAGGCTGAGTGAGTGGGCTTCATCCCTAAGGTCTGTTCCTGCTCTAACAGGCTCTCTGATTCCCACAAAATGAAATTCAGGCGACTTTTAAAACAAGTAGAACAATGCTGAACCTCACTTATGATCACAGAATGCAAATTATTATTTCACAAAGGTGCTCTATCAGACTGCCAGAGATCAAAATGTTTGCCACGGTGCAGTGGGGAAAGGGTGGGGAAGAATACACTCTCTGACATTACTGGGGGACTACAGATGGGTATCAGCTCTGTAAGAGGGCAGTATGCAACATCTATTACAATTCCAAATGCACACAACCCCTGACCTAGCAATTCTACTGCTTCTAATCTGTTTCCAGCGCCCAAATCACATTCAAAAGAAATCATTAAATTGCCGAGTCCTTTGTCCTTGCAGAAACATTGCTACTACTTGCCTTTCCTTTCAAATGAGAACTTCCAGGAAAGTTTTCCTATGAAAAATGTCTACAAAACATTGTTTATAAACCTTACTGCTTTCCCACAGAATCTGGGAAAGCAAAACAAAGAATGATGTGGAGAAATGCACATGTGGGAGACAGAATCCCGCTTAGAAATCCTAGCTCATTAGGCATCAGTAGTCTACTACCTAGGATGAATTACACTCTCATGTATAAAGCACATTCAACTGGGGTATCCTGGCCAGATCCTAAACCGGGGTATCCTTCCCATGCTCTCTCCCTTCCAGCTTTCAATTCCTCTTATAATAAGATGGCACAGCCAAGAGGCACAACCCCAGACCAGGCGGGATCTGGCTCTGCCTTTCCATTCTCTCCCTGCTCATCACCCAGTTCTCTTCCTCCCCACTGGCCTGCCAAGACGAGTTAAAGTTTGAAAAGAATCCAGGGAGAATTTTATTCTATATTTTAATATATTCTTAAATATCTAAGACCTAATCCTATAGCAAGAAGATTTAGGTCTGTTCATTTGTTTACTTCAAGGGTTTAATATTTAACTGGTCAAACACTAAAAGCCTTTAAGTTTCTGACTGTCGGTATTATGTTTAGAAACAGGTATAGACACATTTTTATTTCCTTTTAGATTTTTAACTTTTTAATTTATTTTTGTATTTTAATCCATCTAGGCTGTATTTTGGTGTATGGCATGCGGTAAGACTCTACCTGTACTTTTCCCCCAAATAGCTGAGTTGTTCCCAAATAATTAATGGACTATTTCATCATTTCCCCCAATGACTTGTACATAAGATCTTATGAATATGGTTATTCTTTTTTTCACTTTTTCTGCTGTCATTGACCTTTATTCCCATGCCTATAATATACTGTTTACATGACTATGACTTAATACGTTTTGTTATCTGATAGTTCAAGTTCTCTCATTAACTTGTGCAGTACTCCTATCTATTCTTGCTTGCTCGAACTTTCAGATTAATTTTAGAACATCTTTGTCAAGTAAAAAAACCCAAAAAAACAAAACAGAACAGTTCTACTGAGACTGTGCCTGTAACTGTATCAAACTTATAAATTAAATTAATGTGAATTAATAGGTCTCTCCATCCAGAAATATATGGTATGTCTAGGAGCAAGCACTTAAAAAAAATACAAAACAGAAGAATCTTGAGTTAGTTCCTGAATTACCAAATAATGACAAACGATAGTTCAGGCTGCAGTGGTCCACTAGACAGCTAAAGAAAAAAAGCCAAGACTTTTGCATAAAAAACCTGCTTAAAGCAATTTGAGGTAGGTTTCTCCTTTCCCCACATCTACTGTAGCAGGTCTACTAAACAGTGCTGGAGTTTGAGCTTTGACCCCAAAATGTGATGCACTCAGACAAGCTATCACTCTGGGGGATACCAGTCTGCCTGTGGCTCAAGAACAGAATTCTATACCTGACATGAGCACCCACTGCCAGTCTGACCAAGGCCAAGGTACGGGTGTTGGTTTCTGCACCACAAAAAAAGGAGAGGGGCAAATGAACTTAGGCATACTTAGATGACCTCTCTTTCGGTGCTGACATGCTGTAATTCTAACCCACTTCTATTTTTTTGTTCTCCTTTGGCTTAGCTTCCTCAGTGTTTGTCTTGGTTAACTGGAGGTTATTAACTTCTTTTCTGGTTCTCTCAAAGGCACAGACGCATGTAAACTGGGACAAGGCTCCAGTTATCAGAGCCAGGGAAGCAGCTGCCATTGACATTAAAACACACAAAAGGGCTGAAGAGGTAAAGCTTTCCTGGACACTCTCTCCAAACCTAAGCCACTCTTCCTCTCCCCACCTTCTTGCCACTCCTACCTGCTCTATGTTTGTCCTATTCCTCCTTATCACCATTTCGAAACCATCTACCTTTTCTTGAAAGTACCATTTTTCAAAATTGTCGTCATGATGTTGACTAGTATAAATAGATGATTTGTGGTGGCTTTTTTTCTTTTTTTTTAAGATTTTGTTTTTAAGTAATCTCTACGGGGGCTCCGGCTCCCAATCCCAAGATCAAGAGTCGAGTGCTCCACTGACTGAGCCAGCCAGGCGCCCTTATTTGCGGTTTTCTACGATCTGTAATTCTGTTTTCTATTGGAATGGATGATAAAGCACTAATTATTGGGAAAAAAAGTGATCTTGATAGATATAAAAGGAAAAACTGAGGTAACAGGAGTCAAAATACTCTTATTAAGGAATAAACGTCTAGTGTACTGAAATTTATGAGGGTCTGTCCTGTTTTTTTAAAGTGACTTAATTAATTCAAATAATTGCAAATAATGTGCAACTCAGTTTCAAAATTGGGTTGAGATCAGGATATTCTGGGGCCCATAGGTGTTGTTAGACACTGATCCCCCAGAAAGATAGGAATGTTGGTTCCCTGTTACCGAAAGGCCAGTTCTTCCTGCTGGAGACAGCTACAGGATCCCAGGACCTGCAGAGCATAACTGACAAGTGGGGGAGGGCAAGCGAATGCAAACCTTCCACACAGGCGGAACATGTAGCACTAACTTTTGTTTCTAACCTTTTAAAAGCTCTTACAAACAGACAGCAAAGTGGTGGTTGCCAGAGGGGAGGTGGGGAGAAGCCTCTAGCATGCTTTACTTTCCAAATGACCAGAACTATGTAACTAACCAAGTTTACCTTCCTAGAAACAAATCTGAGACCCAACTAGAGATCTGCACTGTCCTGTAAGGTAGCCACTAGACAGATATGGCTACGAATATGTTAGTTAATTAAATATAGGGCATTTCCATTATCACAGGAAGGTCTACTGGATAGTACTGACATACTTACTCTTTTTTTTTTTTTTGCCCGGACTTATTTTCTGTTCTTACACTGTCTCTGCTCCCAGTATCTATATACATACACATATATATATTTATATTTATATTTATTTCTGACCATGCTATGCGATTTTGTTGTGAACTGCCTTAATTCCTTTGTCGAACGATTCAGGGTATCAGGACTTGGAAAGATCTGTGTATATATTTAACCGTGTTGCTGCTGGGAGCTCAGCCTTAGTTTTTTAGGGCGCACTTAACCCATTTAACCCTCACAGGGGTCTATGAAATACCTCTACTTTCCAGTTTCCCAAGAGGAAAGCGCGGCCAGGAGAGGCGTAGGGGCTTGCGCAGGACCTGTACTCGAGGCGCAGAACCCCGGCCCCGCACGGCTCGCGTGGAGCGAGCTGTCAGCACACGTTCGAGCTGCCGCGACAGAACCACCGGCTCAGCCCCAGCCCCTTGGACTACGCCGTGCGCGTACACAGCACCGGCCGACTTACGCCTACATTACAACTGAAACCATACACACTTTTAAAATAAAATACACATTTACTTTTTTAAACAGTCTGTGTTTTGCTTATTTGAGGAAGCCCCTTCCAGGGAGAGCTCGCCGCGATCCCGGCCAGCCAAGCCCCGGGGCTGCCTGCTCCCCCTCCGGGCCCAGCGGAGCGAGGCAGCAGGCGCCCAGGCGGAGGCCGGGGGTTCGGCCCTGGGCCCGAGGCCGCAGGGCGGGGCCCGGCCTCCCGCGGGCCACGTTTTCCAAGCTCCTGCCCAAAGGTTTTAAAAAAGCTGGCCGCGACCCCCGTTCACGCCCGCGCCGCCCGCCTTACCTGCCGCTGGCTACAAAGCTCGAGCTCCCCGCGCAGTCGCCGTGCGGCCGCCTGGCCTGCCGCCTAGCCTGCCGCTGAGGCGGGCGCCGGCTCCGATTGGCCGAGGCGCGCGGGGGCGGGGGGAGCGCCCGGGGGAGGGGAGGGGAGGGGCCCTGCTCCAGGCCGCTGGTGGGAGAGCCCCGCCCCAGCCTCCAGCGCTGGCTGCGAACCGACCGACGGACGAGGGACGCAGCGGGAGGAGGAGAAGACCGTAGGCCGCCCTGTTCCAGACCTGTGAGGCCTCCGCGCGGGGGGGGGGGGGGGGGGGGGGGGGGGGCTACCGTGTGCTCCGCCCCTTTTCTGGGCAGCACCCCCACCGCGAGAGTCCGCTCGGTCCTTTTTGGGTCCAGGTTAAAGAGGCAGCAAAGCATTTTTTGTTTTTTTTTTCTTTTTCTGTCGGTGTGGTAACATACACATAACGTAAAAGTTACCGTCTTAATAATTTTAAGTGCACAGGTCAGGGATATCAAGTACATTCGCACTGTTGTGCCGTGATCACCACCATCCCTCCCCTGTGTTCGTTTTGTGAAACTCAAACTCTCTACTCATTAAACAATGACTCCCCCTTATGCCCTGGCAAAGTATGCTTTTTTCTTTATGATTCCATTGCTCTTAAGAACCTCCTGTAAGTGGAATCATACAGGATCTGTCTTTTAGTGACTGGCTAATTTCATTTAGCATAAGGTCCTCAAAGTTCATCCGTAAAGCCTTATTGCAGAATTTCTTCCCTTTTTAAGGCTAAACATTTAAGTCTTGTCCATTCATCCAATTGATGGGACACTTGAGTTGCTTTCACAGTTTAGCTATTGTGAATAATATTGCTATGAAAAGGGGTGTACAAATACCTGAGACCCCGCTTTCGATTTTTTTATTTATATCGAAAAAATATATAAGTGTATATATATATATATGAAGTATATACCCAGAATTGGAATTGTTGGATCATATGGCAACCCTATTTTAAATTATTTGAGGAACCACCCTACTGTTTTCCATAATGACTCTACCATTTTACATTTCCACCAATAATGTACAAGGGTTCCCATTTCTCCACATCCTCACACTCATTTTCTGTTTTCTTGATGGTAACCGTCCTAATGGGTATGAGATTGTATCTCATTATAGTTTTAATTTGCATTTCTCTAATAATATTGAACAACCTTTGGTGAGCATGTTGGCCATTTGTATCTCTTCTTTGGAGAAATATCCAAGTCATTTTGAGTCAGGTTGGTTGGTGTTGAGTTTCGGGAGTTTTCTATCTATTCTGGATATTAATCCTCTATTAGATATGTGATTTGCAAATATTTTCTCCCATTCTGTGAGTTGCCTTTTTACTCTGATGATAGTGTCTTCTGATACAAAATATTTTAAAATTTTCATGGAGTCGATTTCTCTAATTTTCCTTTTGTTACCTGTGCCTTTAATGTTATATCAGAAATCATTGCCGGGGCACCTGGGTGGCTCAATCGTTAAGCGTCTGTCTTTGGCTCAGGTCATGATTTCAGGGTCCTGGGATCGAGCCCCGCATAGGGCTCCCTGCTCAGCGGGGAGCCTGCTTCCCCCTCTGCAGCTCCCCCCATTTGTGTTCCCTCTCTTGCTGTGTCTCTCTCTGTCAAATAAATAAAATCTTTAAAAATAAATAAATAAATAATAAAAATAAAAATAAATAAAATTAAAAAAAAGAAATCATTGCCAAATCTGATATCACAAAAATTTGTCCTATTTTCTTCCAGAAATTTTATTGTTTTAGGTCTTATTTTGGTCCTTGACCCATTTTGAGTTAATGTGGATATCCAGTTTTCCCAGCACCATTTGTTGAACAGACTGTCCTTTCCCCATTGAATGGACTTGACATTCTTGTCAAAAATCATTTGACTATACATGTGAGGGTTTATTTCTGCGGTCCCTATTTTATTACCTTAGTCGATATATCTGTCTTTTTGCCAGTACCACGCTGTTTTGATTGCCTATAGCTTTGTAATCAATTTTGAAATCAGGAAGTATGAGTCCCCCTCCTCTCTTGTTCTTTTTCAAGATCGATTTGGCAATTCATGGTCCCTTGATATTCCATGAATTTTAGGATGAGTTTTGCTATTTCTGCAAAAAAAAAAAAGTCATTGGAATTTTTGTTGGGACCAAATTGAATCTATATATTAGTTTGGGTGGTATTGACACTATAATGAGATTAAGTCTTCTAATAATACATGAACATGGGATGCATTTCCATTTATTTATGTCTTCTTTAATTTCTTTCAGCAAGGTTTTATAGTTTTCATTGTGCAAGTTTTTCACCTCCTTAGTTAATTTCTAAGTATTTTATTCTATTTAATGCTGTTGTAAAATTATTTTTGTCATTCTTTTTGGATTATTCATTGTTAGTGTATAGAAATGCAAGTGATTTTTGTGTGTTGACTTTATCCTGCTACCTTCCTGAATTCACTTATTAGTTCTAATAGTTTTCTGTAGGGTTTTTCAATTTTCTACATATTAGATCATATCATCCACGAACAGAGATAATTTTACTTCTTCTTTTCCAATTTGGGTTTTTATTTCTTTTTCTTGTCTAAATGCATTGGCTACCACATTGGGCTCTGTGTTGTGTGTAGGGTCTGCTTGGGATTCTCTCTCTTCCTCTGCTTCTCTCTCTAATTTTTAAAAAACTAAAAAAATAAATAAAAAAATAAAAATAAATGCATTGGCTAGATCTTCCAGTACTATGTTGAATAGAAGTGGTGAAAGTGGGCATCTTTGCCTTGCTCCTGATCTTACAGGAAAAGCTTTCAGCCTTTCACCATTGAGTATGTTTTGCTGTGTTTTCGTATCTGACCTTTACGATGATGAGGTAGTTTCCTTCTATTCCCAGTTTTTATCATGAAAGGGTGTTGAATTTTGTCAAATGCTTTTCCTATATCAATTGAAGTGATCGTGTAGTTTTTTTTCCCTTGAGTCTCTTGATGTGGTACATTAAATTTATCAGTTTTCATACTGAACCATCCTACTTGGTCATGGTGTATATCCTTTTCAATATGCTGCTGAATTCTGTTTCCTAGTGCTTTGGTGAGTATTTTTTCATCAAGGCTAATAAGGGATATTCACCTGTATTTTCCTTTCTTATAGTGTCTATGTGTGGCTTTGGTATCAGGGTAATATAGGCCTCATAGAATGAATCAGGAAGCAGTCCCTCCTCTTCAATTTTTTGAAAAATTTGAGGATGGGTACTAGTTCTCTTTTAATGTTTGGTAGAATTCACCAAGTGAAGCCAGCAAGTCCAAGGTTTTTCTTTCTGTGGGGATTTTTGATTACTGATTCAATCTCCTTACTAGTTATACAGATCTCTCCAGATTTTCTATTTCTCCATGATTTAGTCTTATTAGCTTTTGTGTTTCTAAGAAAATGTCCATTTCATCTAGGTTATCCAATTTGTTAGTGTACAACTGTTCTTAGTATTCTCTTATAGTCCTTTTTATTTCTGCAGAATAGATAGTAATGTCTCTACTTTCATTTCTGATTTTAGTAATTTGAGTCTTTTTATTTATTTTTTTTCCTTAGTTCATCTAGCTAAAGGTTTGTCATTTTTGCTGATGTTTTCAAAGAATAAACTTTTGGTATCATCCATTTTCTCTATTATTTTTCTCTTCTCTCATTTATTTCTGCTCTAATCTTTTATTATTTCCTTCTTTCTGCTAGCTTTGAGTTTAGTTTGTTGTTCTTTTCTAGTTGCTTAGGTTGTAAAGTTAGGTTGTTGACTTGGAATCTTTTTTATTTTTATTTATTTTTTATTTATTTATGAGAGAGAGAGCACGCAAGCAGAATAAGCAGGGAATTGGCAGGTGAAGGAAAGGGAGAAGCAGGCTCCCTGCTGAGCAGGGAGCCAGACGTGGGGCTCAATCCCTCGATCCTGGGATCATGACCTGAGCCAAAGGCAGATGCTTAATGAACTGAGCCACCCAGGCACCTTTCCTTCTTTTTTTAAATATAGTGTTTTTAGCTATAAATTTCCACCTTAGTACCATTTTTACTGTGTACCATAAATGTTGTGGGGTTTTTTTTTTTTCCATTAATCTTTAAGTACTTTCTAATTCCCCTTGTATTTTCTTCTTTAATCTACCGGGTATTTAAAACATGCATTGTTTAATTTCCACAATTTTGTGAATATTCCAGTTTTGTTTTTGTTATTGACTTCTAATTTCATCCCATTGTGGTCAGAGAAGATACTCTGTATGATATCTATCCTTTTAAATATATTGAGACTTAATTTGTGACCTAACATGGTCTGGAAAATGTCCAATGTGCACCCGAGAAGAATGTGGAATCTGTTATTGTTGAGTTGAGTATTCTGTGTATGCCTATTAGATCTAGTTGGTTATTGTGTTCTTTCATGGTTCACTATGAAAACTATCTATTCTGCAGAAATAAAAAGGACTATAAGAGAATACTAAGAACAATTGTACACTAACAAATTGGATAACCTAGATGAAAATGAAATCCTCTGTTTCATTATTTATATTCTGTCTGGTTGTCCTATCCATTATTGTGAGTGGGGTATCACAGTCTTCAACTATTATTGTAGAATTGTCTGTTTTTCCCCTTCAATTCTGTCAGTTTTTGCTCCATATATTTTGATGGTCTGTCACTAGGTACATGAATGTTTATAATTATTATTTATTCTTGGTGTATTGAAACTTTCATTAATATATAATGTCCATCTCTGCCTCTTGTTAACTCTTCTGTTTTAAAGTCTATTTTGTCTGATATTATTACAGCTACCTCTGCTTTCTTTTGATTACTATTTGCATGGAGTATCTTTTTTCCATCCATTTACTTTTGACCCGTTTGTGTCTTTGGTTCTCTTCTGAGTCTCTTGTAGAAAGCATATGTTTTTATCCATTCTGCTAATCTCTGTCTTTTGATTGGAGAGCTTAATCCATTTACATTTAAAGTAATTACTGATCAGGAGGGACTTAACTTCACTTACTATTTGTTTTCTACATGCCCAATAGCTTTTTTTGGTCCCTCATTTCCTATAACTACCTTCTTTTTTTAGTTGACTTTTTGTAGTGAAATGTTCAAATTCCATTCTCATTTCTTTTGTGTGTATTCTATAGCTATTTTCTTTGTAGTTGCCATGGGAATTACATTTAACACCCTAAAATTATAACACTGTAATTTGAATTTCTATCAGTTTAACTTCAATAACATACAAAAGCTATTCTCCTTTACAGTTCTGTCCCCCCTTCCTTCTGGTTGCTGATGTCACAAAATTATTTCTTTATACTTTGTGTGCCCTAAAACATAAACTAATGATTTTTAAAATGCATCAGTCTCTTATTGTCTAGAAAATATGACTTAGACTTACAAACCAATGTTAGAGTAATACTAACTTTTACAGTAGTAATAACTTTCTTTAAATATATAAGTCTCTTAAATCATGTAGAAAACAAAGTGCAATTACAACCCATTTTTACAATAATAGTAACTTCTATAATTTTGCATATATTTACCTTTATTGAGATCTGAATTTCTCTCTATGGCTTCAAGTTACTATCCAGTGTCCGTCCTTTCATTTCACTTCGCAGGACTCCCTTAACCATTTCTTGCCAAGTTTGTCTGGTGGTTACAAACTCCCCCAGGTTTTGTTTATATGGAAAAATATTAATTCTTCTCTCATTTTTTTTCTCTCTCACTTTTGAAGGACGATTTTGTCAGTATTCTTGGTTGAGTTTTTTTTTTTTTTTTCCTTTTAGCATTTTGAATATAGCCACCTACTACCTTATGGCTTCCAAAGTTCTTGATGAGAAATCTGCTGATAATTTTATTGAGGATTCCTTGTATATGAAGCTTCACTTCTATCTTGCTTCTTTCAAGATTCTCTTATTGTCTTTGCCTTTTGAAAGTTTGATTACAATGCTTCTTGCTGTGGGTCTCTTTGAGTTCATCATACTTAGAGTTCACTGAGTTTCTTGGAAATTTATATTTATGTCTTTCATCAAATTTGGGAAGTTTTCAGCCAGAATTTCTTCAAATATTCCCTCTGCCCCTTTCTCTAGTCTCCTTCTGGGACTTCCTCATTGCATATATTGTTCTGTTTAATCCATTAGGTTTTGTTCACTTTTCTTCAATGTTTTTTTCTGTTTCTCATCCTCATTATTTTCATTGTCCTATTTTCAAGTTTGCTAATTCTTTCTTCTGTTTGCTCAAGTCTGTCTTTGAATCCCTCTAGTGAATTTTCCATTTCAGTTATTGTAGTTTTCAGCTCTAGAATTTCTTCTTGGTTTCTTTTTAGGTTTTCTGTCTCTTTAGTGGTGTTTCCATTTTGTTCACATATCATTTTATTTACTTTATCTACATCTTCCTTTAGTTCTCTGAACATATTTAAGACAATTGTTTTAAAGATTTTTCTAGTATATCTACTTTTTCAAGGACAATTTCTGTTATATTTTTCCCTCTGAATGAGCCATACTTTCCAATTTCTTTGTATGCCTTATGATTTTTTTTGTGTGCAACACTGATCATTTGAATCTAATAGTGTGGTAATGCTGGAAATCAGATCCTCCCCCTTCCCCAGGGTTTGCTGATTTTAGTTATTTTTATTATTTTTAAAATTTTTGTAGGTTGCTTTGTGGTCAGGATTAGGATGAGGTGTAAATTTAAGGTCTTCTCAGGTCTTTTTTGAGGCTTTTCATAGAAATGTGCAACCACTTTCTAATTTTCCCATAGACGCAGTTGTTTTTTAATGTCCTAATCTTTAATGTCTGGCCCCCCCAAAAGGGAAAAGGCAAAAGAGGAATGGGGGGAAAGGCATTGGCCCTATAATTCCCCAAAAGTCACTTCAGTTGAGGTGGACAGGGCTTGCAACAATGAAGGGAATTGCAACAATAATGGCTACCCACCTCTTAGTCTGAACTGCTATGATTTTAATTGGCAATCAGTGATCAGAGTACAGATATTTTGCAGACAGACTCCTGGCTTCTGCAAGCTGCATGTAAGCTGCTACAGGGACACATGCCTAGCTGCCTGCCATGTGGCTGGGGTTAGGAGATGGGGAGCCACTACAGTGCTAAGAGCTGAAATTAGCACAATTTACCAAATCCAAGTCTTCGCCTGTATGTTGCAAGCCTTCATCAGACTCTAGAATTCCAAAAATAGTTGCCTCAGACAGATTCTGCCAGTGCACTTATTGTCCAAATGGGGAAACTGATTTCTGATTCTTCCTATTCTACCATCTTCCAAGAATCAGGACTCTGGCCAATAACTATAATTACATTACAATAACTATAGTTACATTTCTATACACTAACAATGAGGCAGAAAAAAGAGAAATCAAGGCATCGATCCCATTTACAGTTGCACCAAAAACCAGAAAATACCTAGGAATAAACCTAACCAAAGAGGTAAAGGATCTGTGCTCTGAAAACTACAGAACACTTATGCAAGAAATTGAGGAAAACACAAAGAAATGGAAAAACATTCCATGCTCATGAATTGGAAGAACAAATATTGTTAAAACGTCTATGCTACCCAAAGCAATCTACACATTCAGTGCAATCCCTATCAAAATACCATCGACATTTTTCACAGAGCTGGAACAAACAATCCTAAAATTTGTATGGAAACACAAAGACCCTGAATAGCCAAAGGAATGATGAATGATGAAAAAAAAAAAAAAAAGGTGGTGGTATCACAATTCAGGACTTCAAGCTGTTTTACAAAGCTGTATCATCAAGACAATATGGTATTGGCATAAAAACAGACACATAGATCAATGGAACAGAATAGAGAGCCCAGAAATGAACCCTCAACTCTATGGTCAACTAATTTTCATCAAAGCAGGAAAAAATATCCAGTGGAGGGATGCCTGGGTGGCTCAGTCAGTTAAGCTGCCGACTCTTGATTTTGGCTCAGGTCACGATCTCGGGGTCGTGAGTTTGAGCCCCATATCAGGCTCCACGCTCGGTGTGGAGTCTGCTTCAGATTCTCTCTTTCTCTAAAATAAATAAATAAAATATTTTGGAAAAAAAATCCAGTGGAAAAAGGACAGTCTCTTCAACAAATGGTGTTGGTTCTATTGGACAGTCACATGCAGAAGAATGAAACTGGACTACTTTCCTACACCATACACAAAAATAAATTCAAAACAGTTGAAAGACATAAATGTGAGACAGGAAACCATCAAAATCTGAGAGGAGAACACAGTTAGCAATGTCTTTGACCTCAGTTGTAACAATTTCTTACTAGACACATCTCCAAAGGCAAGGGAAACAAAAACAAAAATGAACTATTGGGACTTCATCAAGATAAAAAGCTTCTGCACGGTGGAGGAAACAATCAACAAAACTAAAAGGTGACTATAAAGAACTTATCAAACTCAACACCAAAAAAATAATCCAGTTACAAAATGGGCAGAAGACATGAACTGATATTTCTCCAAAAAGACATAAAATGACTAACAGACAAATGAAAAAATGCTCAACATCACTCTGCATCAGGGAAATACAAATCAAAAGCACAATGAGATACCAACTCATACCAGTCAGAATGGCTGTATTAACAACTCAGGAAACAACAAATGTTGGCAAGGATGCAGAGAAAGGTGAACTGTCTTACACTGTTGGTCAGAATGCAAACTGGTGCAGTCACTCTGGAAAACAGTATGAAGGTTCCTCAAAAAGTTAAAAATAGAGCTACCTTATGACCCAGCAATTGCACTACTAGGTATTTATCTAAAGGATACAAAAATATTAATTCAAAGGGTCATATACACCCCCAATGTTTATGGTAGCATTATCCACCTTAGCCAAATTATGGAAAGAGCCCTAATATCCATCGAATGATGAATGGGTAGAGAAGATATGGTATGTATATGTGTGTGTTTTTATATTTATATATATAAGTAAATATAATGGAATATATATATATATATATAATGGAGTATTACTGAGCCATCAAAAAGAATGAAATCTTGCCACTTGCAATGATGTTGATGGAATTAAGAGTGTATAATGCTAAGTGAAATAAATCCAAGAAAAATACCATATGATTTCACTCCTCTGCAGAATTTAAGAAACAAAACAGATGGGGGCACCTGGGTGGTTCAGTCAATTAAGCATCTGACTCTTGATTTCAGCTCAGGTCATGATCTTAGGGTGGTGAGATCAAGCCTGGTGTCAGTCTCCGCCCTGAGCATGGAACCTGCTTAAGATTCTCTCTCTCCTCACATACTGGGTCACAAATCAGGTCTCAACAAATACCAAAAGATTGAGATTATCCCCTGCCTATTTTCAGACCACAATGCTTTGAAACTGGAACTCAATCACAAGAGGACATTTGTAAGGAACTCAAATACTTGGAGATTAAAGAGCATCCTACTAAAGAATGAATGCGTCAACCTAGAAATTAAAGAAGAATTAAAATAATTCATTGAAACTAATGAGAATGAAAACAAATCAGTTCAAAACCTCTGGGATACAGCAAAGGCGGTCCTAAGAAGGAAGGACATAGCAATCCAAGCCTCTCTCAAAATATTAGAAAAATCCCAAATACACAAGCTAACCTTACACCTAAAGGACCTGGAGAAAGAACAGGAAATAAAGCATAAACCCAGCAGGAGAAGAGAAATAATAAAGATTAGATGAGAAATCAATGAAAGAGAAACCAGAAGAACAGTAGAACAGATCAATGAAACTAGAAGTGGTTCTTTGAAAGAATTAATAAGGTCAATAAACCTCTGGTCAGACTTATCCAAAAGAAAAGAGAAAGGACCCAAATTAGTAAAATCATGAATGAAAGGGGAGAGACTGCAACCAACACCAAGGAAATACAATTTTAAGAACATGTTATGAGTAGGTATATGCCAACAAATTAGGCAATCTGGAAGAAAGGGCTGCATTCCCGGAAACTTACAAACTACCAAGACTGAAACAGGAAGAAATAGACATTCTGAACAGACCAATAATCAGCAAGGAAATTGAAGCAGTAATCAAAAGTCTCCCAAAAAACAAGAGTCCAGGACCAGATGGCTTCCCAGGGGAATTCTACCAAACATTAAAAGAAGAAATAATACTTACTCTACTGAAGCTGTTTCAAAAACTAGAAATGGAAGAAAAACTTCCAAACTCGTTCTATGAGGCCAGCATTACCTTGATTCCATAACCAGACGAAGACCCCCGTCAAAAAGAATTACAGACCAATATCCCTGATGAACATGGTTGCCAAAATACTCACCAAGGTACTAGCCAATGGGATCCAACAGTACATTAAAAGGATTATTCATCATGATCAGGTGGGATTTATTCTTGGGATGCAAGGGTGGTTCAACATTCACAAATCAATCAGCATGATAGATAACATTAATAAAAGAAAGGATAGGAAACATACGATCCTCTCAATTGATGCATAAAAAGCATTTAACAAAATACAGCATCCTTTCTTGATTAAAACTCTGCACAGTGTAGGGATAGAGGGAATATACCTCAATATCATAAAAGCCATCTATGAAAAGTCCACAGTGAATATCATTCTCAATGGGGAAAAACTGAGAGCTTTTCCCCTAAGGTCAGGAACACAACAGGGATGCCCACTCTCCCCAATATTGTTCAACATAGTACTAGACATCCTCGCTGCAGCAATCAGATGACAAAAAGAAATGCATTCAAATTGGCAAAGAAGGAATCAAACTCTCTGTCTTTGCAGACAACATGATACTTTATGTGGAAAACCCAAAAGACTCCACCCCCAAATTGCTAGAACTCATACAGGAATTCGGCAACGTGGCAGGATACAAAATCAATGCACAGAAATCAGTTGCA
This sequence comes from Mirounga leonina, assembly GCF_011800145.1. NCBI lineage: Eukaryota > Metazoa > Chordata > Mammalia > Carnivora > Phocidae > Mirounga > Mirounga leonina. The sequence continues at coordinate 9,536,538 of NW_023270498.1, forward strand.
TTTCTATACACCAACAATGTGTCTGAAGAAAGAGAAATTAAGGAATTGATCCCATTTACAATTGCACCAAAACCCATAAGACACCTTGGAATAAACCTAACCAAAGCAGTAAAGGATATCTACTCTAGACACTACAGAACACTTATGAAAGAAATTGAGGAAGATACAAAGAGATGGAAAAGCATTCCATGCTCATGGCTTGGAAGAATAAACATTGTTAAAATGTCTATGCTACCCATAGCAAGCTACATATTCAAAGCAATCCCTATCTAAATACCATCAACATTTTTCACAGAGCTAGAACAAACAACCTAAAATTTGTATAGGACCAGAAAAGACCCCAAATCGCCTGGGGAATGTTGAAAAAGAAAACCAAAGCTGGGGGCATCACAATGCCTGACTTCAAGCTATATTACAAAGTTGTGATCGTCAAGACAGCCTGGTACTGGCACAAAAAAAAGACACATAGATCAGTGGAACAGAATAGAGAGCCCAGAAATGGACCCTCAACTCTCTGGTCAACTAATTGCCGACAAAGTGGGAAAGAATATTTAATGGAAAAAAGACAGTTTCTTCAATAAATGGTGCTGGGAAAATAGGACAGCCACTTGCAGAATGAAACTGGACCATTTTCTGGGAGAAGATATTTGCAAATGACATTACAGATAAGGTCTGGTATCCAAGATCTAGAAAGAACTTCTTAAACTCAACACCCAAGAAACAAATAATCCAGTCAAGAAATGGGCACAAGACATGAACAGACACTTTCAAAAGAAGACATACAAATGGCTAACAGACACATGAAAAAATGTTCCACATTACTTGCCATCAGGGAAAATACAAGTCAAAACCACAACGAGACCCACCTTACACCAGTTAGAATGGCTAAAATTAACAAGACAGGGAAGAACAAATTTTGGTGAAGATGTGGAGAAAGGGGAACCCTCTTACACTGTTGGTGGGAATGGAAGCTGGTGCAGCCACTCTGGAAAACAATACCGAGTTTCCTCAAGATGTTAAAATTAGAGCTACCCCATGACGCAGCAATTGCCCTACTGGGTATTTACCCCAAAGATACAGATGTAATGAAATGAAGGGCACCTGCAAGCTGCACCCCAATGTTCATAGCAAAAATGTCAATAATAACCAAACTGTGGAAGGAGCCGAGACGTCCTTCAATAGATGAATGGATAAAGAAAATGTGGTTCATATATACAATGGAATATTACTCAGCCATCAGAAAGGATGAATACCTACCATTTGCATCGACATGGATGGAACTGGAGGGTGTTACGCTAAGTGAAATAAATCAATCAGAGAAAGCCATTATCATATGGTTTCATTCATATCTGGAATATAAGGAATAGCACAGAGGATCATAGGGGAAGGGAGGGGAAACTGAATGGGAAGAAATCAGAGCGGGAGACAAACAATGAGAGACTCTGGACTCCGGGAAACAAATTGAGGGTTGCAGAAGGGAGGTAGTTGGGGGAATGGGGTGATGGGCATGAAGGAGGGCACATGATGTGATGAGTACCGGGTGTTATAAACAACTAATGAATCATTGAACACTACATCAAAACCTAATAATGTACTGTATGTTTGCTAATTGCACTTAATAAAAAACAAAACAAACAAAATAAAGCAAGAACTGGGGTTTGCCCTCAAGCAAAAAGCCATACAAGTGGGAAACTCACTGTGTCCCATTTCTTTTCTTTCTTTCTTTCTTTCCTTTTTTTTTTTTTTACAAAAGCATTAACTCTTCTCCAGTATATAACTTCTTGTGCTGTTCTCCCATTATCTTTAGGTAGTTATTTTTTTCTACTTGGCTCAGAGTTTACAGTTTTTACCTGTAGGAGGGTTGCTCCAATAGGAAGTACTCAGCTATTACTAGAGGCAGAATCCCTTTCTTTTTCACTAATGCCTATAGGATCTGCGCTGATTTCTTTTCTCTCATTCCTGATATTGGTTAATTTGTGTCCCCCCCCCACCTCTTTTTTTCATTGATCAGATCTTTAGCTAGACGTTTACTAATTTTATCTTTTAAAAGAAGCACATTTTCTATTCAAATAATTTCCAGAAGTATCTTTATTTCCTTTGTTCCTAGTTTTGTTTTTTTCCCCCTAATTTCTTAAAGTGGAAGCTTAAATAATTTAGATTTTCCTTTTTTCTAATCTAGACATATAAAGCAATAATTTTTTCCTCTAAGCACCACTTGCACTGTGTTCTACACTTTTGGATATATTTTTTTTTTATTCAGTTCAACATATTTATCAGTTTCCTTGTGATTTCTTCTTTGACCCATAGTCTATTTAAAAATATGTTGTTTAGGGCACCTGGGTGGCTCAGTTGGTTAAGCGTCTGCCTTCAGCTCAGGTCATGATCCCAGGGTCCTGGGATAGAGCCCCACATCTGGCTCCCTGCTCAACGGGGAGCCTGCTTCTCCCTCAGTGCTTTCCCCTGTTCATGTTCTCTCTCTCTCTTTCAAAAAAGTAAAAAAACTTTAAAAAATAAAAAAAAAATGTTGTTTAATTTCAAAATATTTGGAGTTTTCCCTCATACCTTTCTGTTATTAACTTCTAATTTGTTATATATTATATATATTATAAATATAATTATGTTATTCTAATTTAATTATGTTATATAATTGTACTACAGTCATATACATATTGTGTGATTTTATTCTATGTAAATTTATTGAGATTTGTTTTATGAACCCAGGCACATACTTAATGGGAAAATTCTAGAGCTATCCCATTAAAAGTAGAATAAGACAAAGAAGCCTACTGTCTTCACTATTTATTAAATATTTTTATTGGAAATAACTAGCCAATACAATTAGATATGAGGAATTAGAGGTATAAAATTTGGAAAGGATTGGGCGCCTGGGTGGCTCAGTTTGTTAGGCGACTGCCTTCGGCTCAGGTCATGATCCTGGAGTCCCGGGATCAAGTCCCGCATCGGGCTCCCTGCTCGGCAGGGAGTCTGCTTCTCCCGCTGACCCTCCTCCCTCTCAAGCTCTCTGTATCTCATTCTCTCTGTCTCAAATAAATAAATAAAATCTTAAAAAAAAAATTTGGAAAGGATTAAGGTAAAACTTTATTTCAATGACATGATTGTAATCACAGAAAATCTAAAAGAATCAACTCCAAACAATAAAACAACTTAGTAAGGTAGTAGAATATTAATATGCAGAAAATGATACTTCCATGTAGAGGAACAACTGCCATATATAGTAACTCTATTCTGATTTGATAGTTCTAGGCAGCTGCTGAGAGATAGACTAGATATGCTGGCTTTGATCCTGTTGCTGTTGGTGCATTTCTCAAAGTAGCCATTTCACCACATAATATTACGCCTCATTGACAGCACTATAGTAAACCCCTCCTCATCTCTCTACCTCCTACCCCTGCCCTGGCTCCTTGGAAGTTAAGAGGTAGCAAAACAGATCCTTTCCCTAAATATATAGGAAAGAGAGAGAAAGTATCACATAGGATACTTGTGGCTGTAAGAAGTAGAATTCCTGTCTCAAGCTGACTTAACAATAATAACTAATATTTTTGTGCGCTTACAACATCACCAGTGCTACCTAACCTCATTTAATCTTCATATAATCTCTATCAGAAAATAAGGAAACATATTAGATATCCCCCCAAGAACTTCATTAACAGGGGAGCTCCAGGTTTGAAATGACATTAAACTTACTAGTCTGGTTATGGGACATATCAAATTTAGGTGACCCACCGATACTGAGACTACTTTTTGGAGGAAAGGTACTTGGACTTCAAACTTGACATTAAAAAAGTAAATGATGATAGTAATGGTGGTGATGATGATGTGGGAAAACAAAGGCAGAAGAAAAATTAATTTCCTTACTAGTTGCCCATTGACAAATCCTTGAAACAGGCAGAGTGACATTCCTCTAGGGACTCACCTCCCTGGATGTTGACACTTTGCTAAGGGCAAAATGCAATCTTAGCCTGACCCCTAGGACCCTGTAAGTCTTCTATAACATAAAAATTCCTTTGGAAACTTCCTTTATCTTTACTCCCCAAGATACATGTTAGCAATCATCCCCCAAGCATATGACCCAGGGATACACATCTGAATGGTCTCATGACTAAGGTTTTTTTTTTTGTTTTTTTTTTTTAAGATTTTATTTATTTATTTGACAGAGAGAGACAGTGAGAGAGGAAACACAAGCAGGGGGAGTGGGAGGGGGAGAAGCAGGCTTCCCGCAGAGCAGGGAGCCTGATGTGGGGCTCGAACCCAGGACCCTGGGATCCCAGGACCCTGGGATCATGACCTGAGCCGAAGGCAGACGCTTAACGACTGAGCCACCCAGGCGCCCTATTATTATTTTTTTAAAGATTTTATTTATTTGACAGAGAGAGACACAGCGAGAGAGGGAACACAAGCAGGGGGAGTGGGAGGGGGAGAAGCAGGCTCCCCGCTGAGCAGGGACCCCGATGCGGGGCTCGAACCCAGGACCCTGGGATCATGACCTGAGCCGAAGGCAGACGCTTAACGACTGAGGCACCCAGGCGCCCCGCCTAAGGTTTTATAAGACAGTAATAAATGTCCTTTTCCCAACAATAACTAACCCCCTCAAGGTCCTGGAAACCTTGTTTCCAAAATTCCTTAGAGACTTACGCTATCCCTAACCCCTTCCCAACTTGAAGGTATATCATCACCACCCCTTACCGACCCCATTGCATCTTTCTGCCCGCAGGTCCCTGTCCGTGTACTTTAATAAAACCACCTTTTTGCACCAAAGACCTCTCAAGAATTCTTTCTTGGCTGTTGACTTAGAACTCTAACATCTTTCCTACATCAATGACAGCAGTGGAATGTTCAAAGTGAAAATAAGGGTAACTAACCCTTATTGATCACTTACAAAGTGCCAGACCCTACCTAAGTGCTTTACATCCTTACAACAAATGTAAGAGATTAATTCTGTTATTATTCATTTTACTACTTAACTCAGGTAATTTACATTTTTTTTTTCCTTCTTACCCTCGCATTCCCCGGAGCACAGCAGGCATTTAAGAAGTATTTGGCGAATAAAAGGAAATTTAATGTTGCCAAATTTCTCAGCCGAATGGGGCAGGACGGGCTTCAGAGCCAGAATGGGACTCGGATGGCGGGTGGTTTTAAGTCCTTGGAGGTCAGCCCAAGCGCCAGATCCCCCCCAGGAGCCATATAAGCCGCTGGTTTAAATTTCCTCGACTAGCGCTGCTGGACTGAGTTGTATGCTGGGGGCTACCGGGACGCAGAAAACAGAAAGAGGGGATCTGAGGAGACGACACCACTCCCGGTGCGAGTCCGGGCGTCCGGGAAGCTGAAGCCACCAACCCCACCTCCGCCAGGGACTCAGCCTGGGATGCGGGTTGGCTGGACCAGGGTCTGGAGCCGGGCGGCCGGCCGGTCCTGACGCTCTAGGCCCGCGAGGAGGACGCACCGGAAGTCTCCACTGCTCTTCGCCGGCGTGCGGGCCTGCGGACTTTTCCCGCCCACTCTGCTGCCTCCGGGGGCAGAGCACGCGCGTTCCGTGGCTTGGTGCTCGGATCCCGGACAGGTTAGATTCCGCGTGGGTCCAAGCGCCCCGTCTCTTCTACGCTTGGAAAGGTTTGTTCCCACAGTCTGGGCGGCTGCGTTTGCGCTCCGTGTGGGCCGCTGCCAGGGTAATGTCCTCAGGGATGACCTCCCGGCGGCTTGCGCCGCCGCGCGGTTGCGACCTCCCCGCTGGTCGCTCGGCGCCTGGGGGCCCTTGCTGGTCTCGGCGCCGGGGGCTGCTACAAGGTGCTTCCTCTGTCCCGGGCTGATGGGGCCGTGAGTAGCTGGCCGCGACCCTGCCCTGCGGTCCGTGTGGAGCGTTCCTAGGAGCACCTGTGGAGAGTTGGGAGCCCTCCCTGAGAGGTGGAACTGGGCACTTCGTTGATGGTCCTGAGTTACAACAGTGTGAGCAAGACCCCGCCGAGATGATGGTAGAAAAGTTTTCTGAGAAGTGGTCGTAGTGATTTTTGTCCCCATCACACTTGCACTCCGTACGGGGTCCTGACCATAGAGATGATTTTTGTTGTTGGGGACAGGACATACGTGCATGTGTGAATGTCAGTGCCTGTGTTGTGTATAGTATTAAAAATCCATAGGGGCGCCTGGGTGGCTCAGTCGTTAAGCGTCTGCCTTCGGCTCAGGTCATGATCCCGGGGTCCTGGGATCGAGCCCCACATCGGGCTCCCTGCTCGGCGGGAAACCTGCTTCTCCCTCTCCCACTCCCCCTGCTTGTGTTTCCTCTCTCACTCTGTCTCTCTGTCAAATAAATAAAATCTTTAAAAAAAAAATCCATAAAGATTCTTACATTTTAATACTTGCTTCTTGAATCTTTCTCATTCTTACCTGTGGGTTATTGCTCCACGTTTAAGGCATTTTATTGCTCTGTTTCACCTTTGTGTAGAAGTAAGGACTCTACTTAAACTTTGCACATACAAAGCACAGATCTGATTGGGTTATTCTCATGCTCAGAACCTTATTGGCCTTCCCATTGATTCAGGATAATACAGATTCCTTAGCCTGGCTTCCAGACCGTTCAATGTCTTGCTAATGCTGAGTGATTAGTCAACCCCTTTCCTGGAAAACACCTACACACACAGGCCGAATGCTCCAGCAATGCCAACACGCGGTAGTTTCATCACTTTGGATATGACAGAGTTTTACAATGGTTTACCTGCCTTTTGAAGCTTATTTTTCCGTTCTGTCAAAATTTATTGAATTCCTAATATTCCCAGGCACTGTTTTAGGAGCTTAGGGGTATATTAGGAAAAAAAAAAAAAATCCTTGTAGAAAGTATCAGCTTAATTGAGATATAGTTCACATACCCTAGAGTTTACCCGTTTAAAATATACATTGATTTTTAGTGCATTCACAAAGTTGTGCAGCCATTTCTGCAAAACATTTTCATCACCCCCAAAAGAAGCTCTGTACCTATTAGGAGCCTTCTGATCTTTCCCCTACCCCACCCCACTCCTACCTCTATCCAACTGCTAATCTGTCTACATATATGCCTTTTCTGGACAATTCATATAAATGAAATTATGCAATATGTGGTCTTTTTTGATTGTTGTCTTTCACCTAACATTGGTGTTCATCCATGTCGTAGCTGGTATCAGTACTTAATTCCATTTTATTGCTAGATAGTATCTTATTGTATGGATATACGGCCATTTATCCGTCGGTTAGCTGGTAGACGTTTGAGTTTTGGCCATTATGAATAATGCTGCTACGAACATTCATGTACAGGTTTTTGTGTGAACATCATTTTTTTTTTAATTTATTTTTTATTTTATTTTTTAATTTACATTCAGTTAGCCAACATACAGTAACATTAGTTTTGATGTAGTGTTCAATGATTCCTTACCTATAACACCCAGTGCTCATCAGATCACGTGCCCTTAATGCCTGTCCCCCAGTTACCCCATCCCCCACCCACCTCCCTTTCCACAACCCTCAGTTTGTTTCTAGGAGTCCAGAGTCTCTCATGGTTTGTCTCCCTCTTTGACTTCTTCCCATTCAGTTTTCCCTCCCTTCCCCTATGGCCCTCTGTGCTTCATGTTTTCATTTCTCTTGGGTATATACCTAAGATTAGAATCGCTGGGTAATAGAGTAATTCTGTTTCACATTTTGAGGAACTGCCAGACTGTTTTTCAAAGCAGCTATACCATGTTATATTCCCATCAGCAGTGTATGAAGGTGCTGATTTCTTCGTATCGTTGCCAACACTTGTCATCACCTGTTTTTTATTTTAATTCTAGCCATCCTATGTGACGTGATGAGCACTGGGTGTTATATGTAACTGATAAATTATTGAATACTACATCTGAAATTAAGTATGTACTATATGTTGGCTAACTGAGTTTAAATTAAAAAAAATTCCAGTGGTTAAAAAAAAAAAATTCTAGCCATCTTAGTGGGTGTGAACTGTGTCTCGTTTTGATTTGCATTTCCTTGATGGCTAATGATGTTGAGCATCTTCTTATGTGCTGTGGGCCATTTGTATATATGCCTATTCATATCCTTTGTCCATTTTTAAAATTAGATTATCTTTTCATCATGGAATCCTAAGAGTTCCTTTTTTTTTAAGATTTTATTTTTACGTAATCTCTACAATGTGAGACTCAAACTCATAACCCAGAGATCAAGAGTTGCATGCTTCACCGACTGAGCCAGCCAGGTTCCCCTGTAAGAGTTCCTTTTATATTTGAGGTACAAGTCATTTATTAGGTATATGACAGTCTTGTGCATTATGATATAACTCCTTTAAATGAAAAGCACATGAGGTTAATTTTTACCGTTCTTGGAGACCAGGTTTATAGGTCTGTGGGGGTAATTCAGAGAGTCAGTTGAACAACAACTTTAATGTGTAGAAGACCAGGCCCAGGAAAACATGCTGTGAAGAACCTGTGAGCAGCATTTTAAGAGTTGAAAAATGAAGCAGGGGGAAACAGTTTATATAATTTGTCTATTCCTAACCGAGTTTTGTCTTTTCCTTATTGATTGATAGGAATTCTTTGTGTAGAGAATTGACTGTTTTCACTGACTGTTAAATATGTGGCAGGTATTTTTGGTCTGTTTGCCTGTTAACTTTGTTTTGTATCTTTTACTATACTAATGTTTTGCATTTTTCTGTTGTCAGGACTGTCAGTCTTTTCCTATAAAAGGCCTCCAGGTGGCAGTTTGGGATACTGTTCTTAAATTATAGGGATTATATAAACTGACACTGGTTAATGTGATGTCCCTGGTACTGTATTTAACTTTATAGCTTTCATTGTTTCAGACACTGGTGCCTCCCTATCTCTCTGCCTTGAAAAATACACTATAATCTACTTTAGCTTTGTTGGTTCATTTGATTTTATATTTCAAACATACTCCTAGAAGCTATTCCCATGTTCTCTTATTTAGATTTCTGATAGCCATATTGGACAGTTGGTCATCAAATAGTGGGTACTTACCTCATACTAGCAGAAGTTTATTTAAGGATTTTATGTATGCAGAGCTTGAATGTAACTATGCTGGTCCTATATTGATTGGGGCATGCTGGAGATAGTAGTTTTATAAAATCCTATTAAAATTATTTTCATATTTTTCTCATTTCATTGGATTAAAGGTAGTGGTAAAAAAGTATTTTTAGGATCTCTGAACATTTTGAGAAACTGAGGAAAGCTATATAACAAAGCTCCCTAGAAAAAGTTGCATCTCTGTTTTACATACAATGTCCAAGGCTTCATTATTACCCTTTGGCCTGATTTGTTAGGAGGACTCTTATATTTCTTGACTCAGTGTTTGTTTGCCTCAGGTTTTTTTTTTTTTTTTTTTTTAATTATGGTAAAATATATATATCATGAAATCTAGCATTTTAAACATTTTTACATGTACAATTCAGTGACCTTGGGTACATTTATGTTATTGTGCAACCATCACCACCATCCTCTCTAGAACTTTTATCTTCCAAACTGAAACCCTGTTCTCATTAAATAGTAACTCCATATTGCCCCTCTCTCCAGTTGTTGGCAACCACCATCCAGTTTTTGTCTCTGAGTTTGACTATTCCAAGTACCTCATATAAGTGGAATCATACAGTATTTGTCCTTTTATATCTGGTTTATTTCATGTAGCATAATGTCTTTAAGGTTTATCCATGTTGTTGTATATTGCAGAATTTCCTTCCTTTTTAAGGTTGAATAATATCCCACTGTATATGTATATCACATTTTGTTTATCTACCTATTAGTTGATAGACATTTGGGTTGTTTCTATCTTTTGGCTTTTGTGAATAGTGGTGTTATGAGCATTGGTACACAGATATCTGTTTGTGTTCTTTTGGGTATGTACCCAGAAGTGGAATTACTGGATCATAGAGTAATTCTCTGTTTAATTGTTTTGAGGAACTGCACATACATTTCAGTGTTTTTTGTCATTCACATAAAATATGAAATTTAAAAGAATGGAATAGGTCAGACATATATTGTCATGTTTACCTTTCTATAAATATAAATTCAAAGAGCCATCTCCTAATCGAAGGGATATAGAAGTTTTTGTCTTAGGACATGGGGCTCGTTGAGCTTATTAAAATTATTAGAATTCAGACTAAATGAAAGGTTTACTTCGATAGTTTCTCAAATCCTAAACTTCTTTGTAATTCATGCTCTTGTTTTTCTTAATTCTGTGTTTTTAATGTTTGGGGACAAGTTACCCATCATGGCAGACTCTAAAATGGAGGTGATTTTGCATACTTGTATAGTTCCAAAGATCTGGATTACTCTCTCATTATTTCATTGCTCTAGATGGATACTTTGGCAATTACTCTGGTATGCTGTGAATACTGCTGCTTTTGACAAGTGAGTTTTCCTCCCCCACTGCAAAAATATCCATGATATTTATTAACGAAGAATGGGAAATTGCTATTTGCTGTGGGGTATGGGCTGTAACAATGATAAGGGAATACTGAGGAGTTTGTGAAAGATGTTGCAGTTGGAGGAGGGGGTGTTAGGGAGGGTCTAACAGGCAACAGGCAATTTCAATTTTCTAAGGTTTGGTTGAACTATACTGTTGTCTTTTTTCCTACATTTCCCCATTGGTCTCAGGGAAGTCACAGTTATTCAGAGGGATCCCAATACCCACAAAAATGTACAGTTCCAACATCAGGGGACTACTTGAAAAAATAATGGTACAGTGATAAATATAATTTATTTCTTTTGCATGTGGCTGTCCAATTATCATTTCCCCACTGTGTGTTTACCATATAAGTATGGTTTTATTTACTAATTTACCATATAAGTATGGTTTTATTTCTGTGCTCATTTCTGCTCCACTGACCTGTGTGTCTGTTTTTGTGCAAGTACCATACTGTTTTGATTACTGTAGCTGTGTAATATAGTTTGAAATCTGAGATTGAGATACCTCCAGCTTTATTCTTTATCCAGATTGCTTTGGCTATTCAGGGTCTTTTGGGGTTCCATACAAATTTTGGGATTATTTGTTCTAGTTCTGTGAAAAATATTATTGGTATTTTGATGGGGACTGCATTGAATCTGTAGATTGCATTGGGTAGTATGGACATTTTAACAATATTAATTCTTCCAATCCATGAACATGGAATATCTTTTCATTTATTTGTGTCATCTTCAATTTCATTCACCTGTTTCTTACAGTTTTCAGAATACAGGTCTTTCACTCCTTTGGATAAATTTATTCCTTGGCCTCGGCATTTTATCTTTATGATGAATTGTAAATGGGATTTTTTCCCCTTAATTTCTCTTTGTGCTAGTTTGTTATTAGTGCACAAAAATGCAACAGATTTTTGTATATTAGTTTTGTGTTCTGGAATTTTATTGAATTCCTTTATTCTAATAGTTTTTTTGGTGTAGTCTTTATGGTTTTCTATATGTAGTATCATATCAATTGCTAATAATGACAGTTTTACTTCTTCTTTACCGATTTGGATGCCTTTTATTTATTTTTCTTGCCTAATTACTGTAACTAGGACCTCTAGTACTACGTTATATGAAAGTGGTAGGAGTAGGCATCCCTGTCTTGCTCTTGATCTTAGAGAAAGAGCTTTCAGCTTTCACCATTGAGTATGGTATTAGCAGTGTGTGTTTTTCAGAAATGGACTTTATTATGTTGAGGCATGTTCCCTTTATACCCACTTTGCTGAAAGTTTTTATCATGAATGGATGTTGAATTTTGTCACATGCTTTTTTTGCTTCTATTAAGATGATCATATGATTTTTGCCTTTCATTTTCTTAATGTGATGTATCATGGTTGATTTATTTGGGGACATTGGACCATCCTTACATCCCTGGAACAAATCCCACTTGATCATGGTGAATAATCCTTTTAATGTGTTGTTGAATTCAGCTTACTAATATTTTGTTGAGGATATTTGTATCATGTTCATCAAGGATATTTTTTTTTTTTAAGATTTTATTTATTTATTTGAGACAGAGAGAATGAGAGAGAGCACATGAGAGGCGGGAGGGCCAGAGGGAGAAGCAGACTCCCTGCTGAGCAGGGAGCCCGACGCGGGACTCGATCCAGGGACTCCAGGATCATGACCTGAGCCGAAGGTAGTCGCTTAACCAACTGAGCCACCCAGGCGCCCATCAAGGATATTGTTTACAATTTTTTTCCTTTTTTTTTTTTTTTTTTGTGCTGTCTTTGGTTTTGGTATAAGGGTAATGCTGGTGTTAAAAATGAATTTGGAACCATTTCTTCATCTTTGAATTTTTGGAATAATTTGATCTTTAAATGTTTATATATATGTATATATGTATATACACATATACCACTAGAATTCACAGTGAAGCTGTCTGGTCCTGGACTTTTATTTATTGGGAGTTTTTTGAATCCTGATTCAGTTTCATTACTAATAATCAGTCTGTTTAGATTTTTTATTTCTTCCTGATTCCATTTTGGAAAAATTATGTTTTTAGGGATTTAATAATTTATTTTAGGTTGTCCAATTTGTCGGTGTATAATTATTTATAGTAGTCTCATGATCCTTTGTGTTTCTGTGGTGTGGGTTATAGCTTCTATTTCATTTCTGATTTTATTTTAGTCCTCTTTTTTTCTTGATGAGTCTGGCTAAAGGTTTATCAATTTGTTTGTCTTTTCAAAGAACCAGCTCTTGGTTTCATTGTTCTTTTCTATTGTTTTTTAGAGTCTTTACTTCATTTATTTTCAATCCGATCTTTATTATTTGCTTCCTTCTACTAACTTTGGGCTTTGTTTATTCTTTTTCTGTGTTCTTTATGTGTACAGTTAGATTGTTTATTTGAAATTTTTCTTGTTTCTTGAGACGGGCCAGGCCTATATTGCTATAAACTTCCCTCTTAGTACTGCTTTTGCTGCATTCCAAAGATTTTGAACCATTATGTTTCCATTTCCATTTTATTTCATGTTTAGCCTACATGTGTTATCTATATTTTTTTTCATTATTTTTTTCCAGTTCCTTTTCATGTTCTTTCAGAAATTCACAAATTTCCTCACAAGCTTGGTTGGGAAGAAAAACATTTTGTTAGTGATGTTTTCCAACAGGTGGCAGTGTGGTACTGTAGTAGGACATAATAATAAAGACTGTAATGCTGCTGCATTTCCTTTTAAAAGTTTTATTTGAGAGAGAGACCGCGAGAGAGAGCATGAGCAGTGAGGAGAGGGAGAAGCAGGTCCCCTGCCGAGCAGGAGGCCCGACGCGGGGCTTGATCCCAGGACCCTGCAATCATGACCTGAGCCGAAGCAGACGCTTCACCGACTGATGAGCCACCCAGGCATCACTGTAATGCTTCTTATCAACTGGAAAATAATCGCTTTAAGCTTCTACTTCAGAAAAACAATTAAGAATTTTTTTATATAAGTTTTTATTTTAATTCCAGTTAGTTGCATACAGTGCTGTTTTAGTTTTAGGTGTACAGTATAGCATTCAACAGTTCCATACATCACCCTGTGCTCATCTTGACAAGTGCACTCCTTAATCCCCACCACTTATGTAACCCATCCCCCACCAACGTCCCCTCTGGTGACCGACCATCAGTCTGTTCTCTGTAATTGAGTTTGTTTCTTGCCTTGTCTGTCCTCCCTCTCTTATTTGTTTCTTTTTGCTTGTTTTGTTTCTTAAATTCTACATAGGAGTGAAATCATGTGGTATTTGTCTTTCTCTGACTGACTTATTTCACTTGGCATTATACTCTATCGCTTCATCCATGTTGTTACAAATGGGAAGATCTTACTCTTTTTTATGGCTGAATAGTTTTCCATTATTTATTTTATGTATATGTATATACGTATATACGCATATACCACATCTTCTTTATCCATCAATTGATGGACACTTGGGCTGCTTCCATATCTTGGCTATTGTAAATAATTCTGCTATAAACATCAGGGTGCATGTATCCCTTCGAACTAGTGTTCTTCTATTCTTTGGGTAAGTACCCAGTAATGTGATTGCTGGATTTTTAACTCTTTGAGGAACCTCCATACTGTTTTCCAGAGTGGCTGCACCAGTTTGCATTCCTACCAGCAGTGCAAGAGGATTCCCCTTTCTTCACATCCTTGCAATCACCTGTTGTTTGTTTTCTTTTTTTCTTTTTTTTTTTTTTAAGATTTTATTTATTTTTTAGAGAGCAAGTGAGAGGGAAACAGCATGAGAGGGGAGAGGGTCACAGGGAGAAGCAGGCTCCCCGCTGAGCCGGGAGCCCGATGTGGGACTCGATCCCAGGGCCCTGGGATCATGACCTGAGCCGAAGGCAGATGCTTAACCATCTGAGCCACCCAGGCGCCCTCACCTGTTGTTTCTTTTAGCCATTCTGATTTTAGCCATTCTGACAGGTATGTGGTGATACCTCATTGTACTTTTGATTTTTATTTCCCTGTTGATGAGTGATGTTGAGCACCTTTTCTTGAGTCTGTTGGCTATCTGTATATCTTCTTTAGAGAAACATCTGTTGATATCTTCTGTCCATTTTTAAATTGTTTGGTTTTTGGGTGTTGCATTTTATATAAGTTCTTTATTTGTTTTGGATACTAGCCCTTTATTGGATATGTCATTTGCAAATACCTTCTCCCATTCAGTAGGTCGCCTTTTAATTCTATTGATTGTTTCCTTCACTGTGTAGAAGCTTTTTAATTTGATGTAGTTCCAATAGTTCATTTTTGCTTTTGTTTCCCTTGCCTCAGGAGACACATCTTGAAAGAAATTGCTACAGCCCATGTCAAAGGATTTACTGCCTGTGTTCTCTTCTAGGATTTTTATGGTTTCAGGTCTCATATTTAGGTCGTTAATCCATTTTAAATTTACTTTTGTGTATGGTTTAAGAAAATGGCCCAGTTTCATTCTTTTGCATGTTGCTCTCCAGTTTTCACAACAACGTTTGTTGAAGAGACTCTTTTTCCCATTGGATATTCTTTTATGCATTGTTTAAGATTAATTGACTGTAGAAGTGTGGGTTATTTCTGGATTTTCTGTTCTGTTCTATTGATCTATGCAGCTTTTTTTGTGCCAGTACCATACTGTTTTGATTACTACAGCTTTAAAATATAACTTGAAGTCTGGAATTGTGATGCCCCCAGCTTTGCTTTTCTTTTTTAAGATTGCTTTGCTTTGGCTGTTTGGGGTGTTTTGTGGTTCCATACAAATTTGTTCTAATTCTGTGAAAAATGCTTTTGGTATTTTGATAAGGATTGCATTAAATACGTAGATTGCTTTGGGTAGTATAGACATTTCAACAATATTTGTTCTCCTGATCCATGAGCATGGCCATGTCTTTCCATTTCTTTGTGTTGTCTTGAATTTTTCTCATCAGTGTTTTACAGTTTTCAGATCACAGGTCTTTTATCTCTTTGGTTAGGTTCATTCCTAGGTATCTTACTATTTTTGATGCAATTGTAAATGAGATCGTTTTCTTAGTTTCTCTTCCTGCTGCTTCATTATTGGTGTATAGAGATGCAACAGGTTTCTGTATGTTGATTTTGTATCCTGCAGCTTTACTGAGTTTGTTTATCAGTTCTAGCACTTTTTTGGTAGTCTTTAGGGTTTTCTCTATATAGTACCATGTTATCTGCAAAGAGTGGACATTTGATTTCTTCTTTACTGATTTGAATTCCTCTTATTTCTTTTTGTGTTCTGATTGCTGTGGCAAGGACTTCCACTACTATGTTGAATAAAAGTGGTGAAAGTGGACATCCTTGTCTTGTTCCTGACCTTAGAGGAAAAGCTCTTAGTTATTCCCCATTAAGAATGGTGTTTGCTGTGGGTTTTTCATATATGGCCTTTATTATGTTGAGGCATGTTCCCTATAAACCTACTTTATTGAGGGTTTTTATCATGAATGGATGTAGAAAAACAGGAATTAACATTTAACTCTAGAATCCTTTTTTTGGGGGGGGGGGTGGAGATCTACTCCAAAACTTATCTTACTCTTATAATATCCCTAGCAAAACAATCTGTGGATAAAAGTCTCTTTCCATACTTTCATATTTATTTTCAAATGGCTTAAAATGTTTGCAGAGTTGTGAGTTAACTTTTTAAAAAAAATGTTTTAAGCTTTTATTCAATTCTACAGATTTTAAAAAGGCATTAAGTTAAACATTTCTAGAGTTTACCAAAAATCTCTAAATTATGTCTTCACTTAAAACAGAATCAGTGTTATTTAAACCAGTCACCTTTTTATATTCATAATTTTTTTCTTCAAAAGTAGAATAAATTTTAATTTTAAAAATATATAATCATTTCAATGAGTATAGCTCCATCACAGTTCATGAGATTTATACTTATATATAGTAAAGAAATTCATTTGTATCAAACACAAACAAAAAAACCCCATACAAGAGATAGTTTCAGTATTCATGGTGAGTGTAGGACTTGAGACAAAGTCTCCCTTTCAAAGGTCAGTGCATCTGGAATGTTTAACCTAAAGTTATCATCCTTGATTATCAAAAAACCAAAGCAAAAAATGATATTTTAAAAAGGAAAATGAGTTTCAAAGTCAGTGACCATTCCCCTCATTTCAAAAACAGAATTTTTGCAAAATGTCAAGTTACATACATACCAAACGTCAGGTTACTTAGATAGAAAAAAAACTGCACACCTTAACTAAACAAACTTGAAAAAAAAAAAACTTTACAGACCTAAAATGAATTCATGCAGATTTTTATTTATTTATTTATTTTTATTTTTTATTTTTTTAAAGATTTTATTTATTTGTTTGAGAGAGAGAGACACAGCGAGAGAGGGAACACCAGCAGGGGGAGCGGGAGAGGGAGAAGCAGGCTTCCCGCGGAGCAGGGAGCCCAGTGCGGGGCTCGATCCCAGGACCCTGGGATCATGACCTGAGCCGAAGGCAGACGCTTAACGACTGAGCCACCCAGGCACCCCTCATGCAGATTTTTAAAAATTACAACTATTCTATCTCCTTGTCTCCTTCATTATTATATGTATTTCCTAATCTATATTTAACAAAAATGATAATGCTTTCAAGATACAGAAAATATAAAGCAGGATCATTTTTCAGTAATTTAAAGGAGGAGGAAAAAACCCTAAAGTATAACCCTCCAGAGAAGCAAAGCAAACTGTGAAGTGATGAGTGATCATGATGTTCTCAAAGTAGAAATATGTGACTTTCATTTAAACTTTAAAATAGCAGGCTGCCAGGGTGCCAGCTGGCTCAATCAGAAGAGCATGCAACTCTTGATCTTGGTGTCATGAGTTGGAGACCCACGAGTTAACTTTTTTCTAAACTTTAGCCTTTTGTGGCAAGAATAGCTCCAGTGTTATGAATGAATCTGTGTCATAGATTCTTATCCATGGGACTTAGATGTTTTATATTCTAGCCTTCTCTATCACATGTAGGAACCCTGTTCATAACATCCCTCACAGTTGGTGATGTTAATTAATCAACAGATGGAACATATGCAGAAGAAAGAGATTTTGATTGCCAGCATCCTGAGTTTGAAGATTTAGTGGAGATTTTCAGTGAGAAATGATGAAGTGGAGCTTGTGAGACATTCACACTTAGATGACTCATAGGTTTCCAAACCTAACCCACTCAAGAGGGGATGGGACTCCTCTTTTCCTCACTCTTCTGGCAGCTTATGTCTGGCAGTATATACTTCCCTGGGGACTGGGACCATCATTTATCCAAATGCTCATACAAAATATCTGGGATCATCTTTAAGACCTCTCAATGTTCTTTTGATTCCTCTTAGGTAGAATTTCTCAAATGTGGTCATATCTATTTCTATCATCCTAATCCAAACTACTATCGTCTCTTACCTGGTTGCTACTTCCTAATTGGTCTGCCAAAATGTATTAGTAACTCCACTTTATTTTTCACACAAAGCCATTTAAGAAATACAAAATCTGATTGCGTCTCCTGCTTGAGAAACTACTATTACTTATTATTATACTTAGAATAAACCAGAAATATTTAACTTGAACCATAATATTCTTCTTTCCCAAGCCTACCCTGTGATCTCTCTGCTCATTGCTGCAGCCTCATATCATGCCACTTTTCCCTTGTTCAATGTGCTCCATCCTCTCCAGTGTTCCGTTTGTTCCTTGATTGGAGGAAATAAGGGGAATAGATGCAGGGAGACTTGTTTTTAAGCCAACCTACATTTTAGGTAAAGAAAAGGAGGTTTAGTAACATACTAAAATTTGTGGCTCATAGGACATTTTTATAGCAATCAGCAACCCATCGCTATGCCACTTTTCCACTTTTCAGATTAGACGTAGGGATAAATACACACCTGAGTGCTGATTCTGCATGGGGGAAGAAATTATATTCCAACTGAGAAAAGGAAAATTAGCACTAGCAGTCATTACCTGTTACATTTCAAGTGTGGATAGTCTTTTTATATTTGGTGGCTTCCTCTCAGTTTGCTGAAAATGATGTTAGGTTTGTAATTTCATCCTTCTAGCATTTAATTGTGCATTAGTTTTATCTTTCACATGTGTTAGCCTTGCCTTAGCAACCAGTGGTACCATACGACCATCTAGGTCCTAGATGCTATTAATGGCATCCTGAATAAATGAGAGTTGGGTGGCCTATTCTATCCTAAGACAGTTGATTTCTTCTTAGGATATTTCTATTTTTAAGAAGTTACTTTCTATCTTGTACAAATCTCTAGCCTGTGGTTTTCTCATGCTGATTATAGTTTTCCTTGGAAGCATACAGAACAAGCCTAACTTCTCTATCGCATTAGCTCTTTAGCTGTTGAAGTAGTTATGATAGCTTCCAGAATATATATATATTTTTTGGTAAACATCCTCAGCTTCTTCAGCTATTTATAGTGTGTTCACTATTCTGGGCACTTTCTACTGATCATTCTCTAGGTCAGTGTTTGAAAGTTTGATTTGGGGACCATGTGCTTCAGAATCACTTAAGATACTTGTTAAAAATGAAGATTTCTATGGGATTATGATGGTAGATTGACTCTTCTAATCTTGTTCCCCATTAAAACCCCACTAAATCTACAGTAAAACCCCAAAGGACAAGAACATTAGGAAAGGAGGCAGTAACAGTACACTTTGGAAAAGTGAAAAGCCCAAGAATAAGTGGAAATTAACATAGACACCAAAGACTCAGTTAGCAGAAGGAAAAACTGAAACCTTTCATAATTACCCTGTAAATCCACAGAAACCTCAAGAACTGGCAATGCCAGGTCTGTCTGGAAATTGGAATACAAGGGAGACAAAATAAGGAAGATTGGGTGACTGTGGCTGAGAGGTAGTTCTCCCAATGGATGACGTTCACCCTGGTACAGATTCTGGAGATTCAAAGGAGATGACCTCTGGGTAAAGTAGCATTTCCATATAAGAAGGCATTTCTAGTATTTCTCAGGAAATTTGTGTATTTGTTCAATTTCAGATTCTGAGAAAGTCATTAAAAAGTCGGGAAAACAGGAAAGACTTTAAATTTTCCCGAGAATCAAAGCTCAGCAAGCAGTATTATTGGATATATTGATTCTAGGCGCTCTACTGATACCAAGTGGAAAGCAGGAGCAGGATATGCTGACAAAATGAGTAGAAAGTAAAGGTACATGTTTCTGGGAACTGAGATTGGAACTGCTAGCAGGAAAGCATCATGATCTAATCAGTCAGCCTTACTCATAGTTGTTGCCATCTTATAAATATGTTTTCATGCTTTCCTGCTAACAATGAGTTACTCTTACAAATAAAGTAAGTATTAAGTTTATATGCATAGTGTACTTCATGTAAAGCCTGTGAGCAGTGTTCCAAGAATAACGAGTTTGGGAGCAAAAGAAATCTGTAAATTGGCAGTTACAGCATATTATTCTGGGTAGTACTGTTAACCTTGCTATGAGAGCTCAATGTTGTGTATATAAATATTAATAATTAATATTTATATAATATCTAGTAATGTTTGTGTTTTCATGTTCAGACTTCACTATAGCCTATAGTTTCTTTTTTTTTTTTTTTGGTAAATACAAAGGAGTTGCAGAGCGAAGGAGGTATGAATGTTTTTGTGGAATACTCTAATATGAAATGAAAACTTAATCTAGAATCTGAATTAGTAAAAGCAATATTGATTTCAAAGGCAAAACCAAAATCAGAGTAAGCAGACAAAATAGTTTATTATTTAAAAAAGTGAAGGAGCTTATATTAAGTAACCTGTACCCTAATGCTCAACTTGATGCTTTTTGGTGCACTCTGAATTTCACCAATGTCAACACAAAATAAATGAAAATTTTTGCCATCTGAAAAAAATTTTTTTTGACATCTGGAATATTTGTCATGAAAGACTATTGAACAGGACAAGTAATGCATGCTACGTTTTAAAATTTCATTGAAGAATGCTAACTTCTAAAAATTCATAGTATTTCAATTTTTACAAGGATTTTTATTTGGCATTTATATTTCTTTTTTAAGGTCTTTGATTCCCGCCCCCCCAGGTTTATTAGTTGATATGTAACGTTTTGTAAGTTTAAGATATGTGGTGTGACGTATACAACATATGTGTTTAAGGTATATATTAAGTTCAAGATGTGCAATATATATATATTTTGAAATGATTACTATAATAGGGTTAGTTAATACCTCCATCACCTCACATAATTACCAGTTATGTATGGGTGTGTGGTGAGAACACTTGAGATCCGCTCTCTTAGCAACTTTCAAGTATATAATACAGTATTGTTAACTCTAGTCACCATTCTGTACTTAAGATCCCCAGAATTTATTTATCTTATAACTGGAAGTTTGTACCCCTTGACTAACATCTACCCATTTCACCCACTCCCCAGCCCCTGGCATACACCATTCTACTTTCTATTTCTATGAGTTTGACTTTTTTTAGATTCCACATTTGTTGATACAATACAGTAAATGTTTTTCTCTAGCTCATTTCTCTAGCTCATAATACTCTCAAGATTTATTGAGAGTTTGGTACATATATATGATATATATATATCACATCAGAAATACATATATAGTATATATAACATATCACATATATTTCACATGTATATACTACACATATGTTACATGCATGTGCGATATATATATCACATTTTCCTTATGCACCTTATCCATTCATTCACTGACACATAGGTTATTTCTATGTCTTGGCTATTGTGAATAATACTGTAATGAACATGGGAGTGTAGGTATCTCTTCGACATAGTGATTTTATTTCCTTTGGATATATACCCAGAAGTAAGATTGCTGTATCATATGGTAGTCCTATTTTTAATTTTCTGAGGAATCCCCATACTGTTTTCCATAGTTCTGTACCAATTTATATTTCTACCAAAAGTGCACACAGATTCACTTTCTCCACATCCTCACCAGCACTTCTCTCTTTTTATTTTTTGATAATAGCTATTCTAACAGATGTGAGCTTATATATCATTGTGGTTTTGATTTCTGTTTCTTTCTGATTAGGGATGGTGAGTATCTTTTCATGTACCAATTAGCCATTATATGTTTCTTTGGAAAAATGTCTATTCAGGTCCTCTGCCCAGGTTTTAATCAGATAAATTGCTTTTTGTTATTCAGTTGTGTGAGTTCCTTATGTATTTTGGATATTAATTTTTATCAGATATATCATTTGCAAATATTTTCTGCCTTTTGTATATATCACATTGTTGGGCCTTGTTTTTATCTGCTTTGCCATGCTATGCCTTTTGGATGCAAAGTAATTATTAATAGGTAAGGAATATTAATGTGATCTTATTGTTTTTTGGCTGTTTTATAGTGTTCCCCTACTTCTCTTGCTATCTTCCTTTGGGAAATGATGATTTTCTATAGCTTTGATTTCCTTCTCTTTTGTCTATCTGCTGTAAGTTTTTGCTTCTTGGTTACCATGAGAGTTACATAAAACATCTTATAGATATAATAGTCTATTTTATGCTGATAACAACTTAGTTTTGAACATATACAAAAACTAGCATTTTATCCCTTTGTCTTTTGTTTTTGATGTCACCAATTATAACTAACTTACAAATTACTATAGTTGTAGTTATTTTATATATATATATATTTTTAAAGATTTTACTCATTTATTTGACAGAGAGAGACATAGCAAGAGAGGGAACACAAGCAGGGGGAGTAGGAGAGGGAGAAGCAGGCTTCCCTGCAGAGCAGGGAGCCCGACGTGGGACCCAATCCCAGGACCCTGGGACTACAACCTGAGCCGAAGGCAGACACTTAACAACTGAGCCACCCAGGCGCCCCTATTTTTTATATTTTTGTCCTTTAACCTTTATTTCAAAATTAAATAGTTATTACACCTACGTATTACAGTGTTAGAATATTCTAAGTTTGAGTTATACTCACCAGTATATGTTTTCATTTTACTAATTAGTATTTTTTCATTTCAATTTATATAACTCCTTTCAACATTTTTTGTAAGGCAGGTGTGGTGGTGATGAACTCTTTCAGCTTTTGTTTGTCCAGGAATGTCTTTAACTCCTTCATTTCACAACTTTGCTGGGTAACATATTTTTGATTGTAATTTTTTTTTTTTTTAGCACTTTGAATATACCATACTACTGTTTCTTGGCCTGTAAGATTTCTGCTGAGAAATTTGCTGATAGCCTTATGAAGTTTCCCTTGTAAGTGGGAATTTTTTTCCTTCTTTTGCTTTTACAGTTCTTTCTCTTTGATTTGAGACAGATTTATTTTAATGTGTCTTGGAGAAGTCATTTAGGATTGAACTTGGATGTCTGAATTTTTCCTCAGATTTGGGAAATTCTCAGCTATTATTTCTTTAAGCTTTCTGTCCTTTCCCCCTCTCATCTCCTTTTGGGGCTGCAGTACTACCTAGATAATTTGTCTTAATGGTATCCTGTAGTTCACATGGGCAGTCTTCACTGTCATTCTTTTTATTTGTCCTACTTCTACTGATAATTTCAAAAGTCCTGCTTTCTGTTTCACAAATTCTTCCTCTGATCTGTTCTCCTATTGATATCCTCCATTGTATTTTTCATTTTATTTACTATATTCTTCACCTCCGGAATTTTTTTTTTTAAATGATTTTTACCTTTCTATAAAGTTTTCATTTTTTTGTCCATTTCCTGGTTTCATTGAATTGCCTTTCTGTATTTTCTTGTAGTTCACTGAGCTTCCTTTAAAACAACTATATTGAATTCTTATTGGGTAAATTGCTGATCTCAGTTTCTTTGGGTTTAGTTATTGGAAAATTATTGTATTTCTTTTTGTGTTTTTATGTTCCTTGATATTCATATTTCTTCATGTCTTGCATTGCTTCTCCAGCTTTATCCACTGGTTTGGGGAGAGAAATATCTTTTTCAGCCCTGTAAGGGATTTGGTCTTTCTCAGACCTCTTCTATTAATACACTTGTTCCACGACTTCTTGCTCCCTCTTGTGGCAGAATTCTTAAGCTTGTATACCTTCTCTGAATCATTCAAAGCTGGACTAGATAATGACAGGTTCCCTTTTACTTTCTCTAGGGTGATGTTGAATGTTTAAGTTTGTGATTTCTCCAGGAGTGGCTTTCTAGGCATGCTTCCCTGCAAAAGCTTGTTCTCGCTGTCATAGGGAGTATGCAGAGTACTTTCCTCAGTGGTATGTTTCTGTAGGTGAGGTATGTCGAGCACTGGGGGTGCCCATGGATTAGTTGCAGGGATCTGTAGGTGAAGCATCCCCAGAAGCTCGAGGGCATGCCTCTTTTTTTTAAATTGAAGAATAATTGATGAACAAATCCGATTACTTTCGGGTGTACGTAATAGTGATTTGATACTTTCATATGTTACAAAATAATCCTCCCCAAAAATCTAGTTACTGTCAATATACAAAGTTATTACAGTGTCATTGACTGTATTACTATGCTGTACTTTTCAACCTCATGACTTATTTCATAACTAGTCAGTTTGTACCTTTTAATCCCCTTCATTTATTTTGTCCTCCCCCCCTCTGGTTACCAACAGTATGTTTTCTGTATCTATGAGTCCATTTGTTCATTTGTTGTGGGTTTTATATATATATATATATATATATATATATATATATATATATATATATATATATAAATTCATACAGTATTGATCTTTGACCTATTTCACTAAGCATCATACCTGCTAGGTCCATCCATATTGTCCCAAATGGCAAGATTTTGTCCCTTCTTGTAGCTGAGTAATATTCCATTGTATGTGTATCTACTTATGTATTAATTTATCCACTTGTTTATCCACTTATATATTAATGAGCATTTAAGTTACTTCCATATCTTGACAATTTCAAATAATGTTTAGTGACCATAGGGGTATATACCTCTCTCTTTGGATTGTGTTTTCTTTGGACAAATACCTAGAAGTGGAGTTGCTGGATTGTGTGGTAGTTTTATTTTTAATTTTTTGAGGAACCTCCATACTGTTATCCATAATGGCTTCATGAATTACATTCCCAACAGTGGTATGAGGGTTCTCCTTTATCCGTATTTTCGTCAACACTTGTTATTTTTCTCTTTGAAAATAGCCAGCCTGAAAGGGTGAAACTCTAATGACAATTTCATTATGGTTTTGATTTGCATTGCCTTGATGATTAATGAGGTTGAGCATCTATTCATGTGCCTGTTGGCTATCTGTGTATCTTCTTTGGAAAATGTCTGTTCAAGTTGCCTGTCCATTTTTAAGTTGGATTGTCTGTTTTTTGGGTGTTTAGTTGTATAAGTTCTTTATGTATTTTAGGTACTTACCTTTTATTAGGCATATCATTTGCATATATTTTCTCCCATTCAATAGATTATCTTTTAGTTCTGTTGATTGTTTCCTTTGCTATGTAGAAGCTTTTTATTTTGATGTAGTCCCAAAAGTTTATTTTTACTTTTGTTTTCCTTGTGTTAGAAGACATATCTAGAAAAATTTTTACAGCTGATGTCAGATTAATGCCTGTGTTCTTTTCTAGGACTTTTATGGTTTCAAGTCTCGCATTTAGGTTGTCATCAGTCCATTTTGAGTTTATTTTTGTGTATGGTGTAAGGAAGTGGTCCAGTTTCATTCTTTTGCATGTAGCTGTCCAGTTTTCCCAACACGATTTGCCTTTTTCCCATTGTGTATTCTTCCCTCCTTTGTCAAAAATTAATTGAACGTGTAACTGTGGGCTTATTTATGGATTTCCTATTCTGT
This sequence comes from Mirounga leonina, assembly GCF_011800145.1. Lineage (NCBI taxonomy): Eukaryota > Metazoa > Chordata > Mammalia > Carnivora > Phocidae > Mirounga > Mirounga leonina. Next base: position 9,561,704 of record NW_023270498.1, read on the forward strand.
TCTATTGATCTATGTGTCTGTTTTTGTGCCAGTGCCATACTGTTTTGATTACTATAATTGTGTAATATAACTTGAAGCCTGGAATTGTGACACCTCCACTTTGTTCGTTTGTTTTTTCAAGATTGCTTTGGCTATTCAGTCTTTTATGTTTCCATATAGATTTTAAATTGTTTTCTTTCTGTGAAAATACGATTGGCATTTTGATAGGGATTGCATTGAATCAGATTACTTTGGGAGTATGGACATTTTAACAATACTATTCCAACCTGGACCATGAAATAACTTTCCATTTGTGTCATCACTTTCTTTCATCAATATCTTACCGTTTGCTGTGTACAGGCTTATCTCCTCCATGGTTAAATGTGCTCCTAATTATTTTATTCTTATTTATGGAATTATAAATGTGATTTTCTTATTTTCTTTTTCTCATAGTTTGATATTAGCATAGAGATATGCAACATATTTTTGTGTATTGATTTTGTATACTGCAGCTTTACTGAATTTATTTGCTCTAACGATATTTTTTAGTGGCGTCTTTAGGGTTTTCTTTATATAGTATCATGCCAAGTAGTATGCCACATAGTGACAGTTTTAGTTCTTCCTTTCTCATTTGGATGCCTTTTACTTTTTTCTACTGCCTAATCGCTCTGGCTAGTGATTCCAATACTGTGTTGAATAAAAGTGGCTAGGGTGGATATCCTCATCTTGTTCCTGATGTTAGGAGGAAAACTTTCAGTGTTGCACTGAGTATAATGTTAGCTGTCAGCTTGCCATATATGGCCTTTTTTATGTGGAGGTACATTTCCTCTATTCCTACTTTGTTGAGAGTTTTTATCATGAATGGATGCTGACTTTTGTTAAATGCTTTTTCTGCATCTATTGTTATAATCATGTCATTTTTACCTTTCATTTTGTTGATGTTGTGTATCACATTGTTTGATTTGTGGATGTTGAACCATCTTTGCATCCCTGAACTAAATCCCACTTGATCATGGTGTCTGATATGTTTAATGTATTGTTGAATTCAGTTTTTAATATTGTTGAGTATATATGCATCCATGTTCATCAAGGATTTGGGCCTCTAATTTTCCATTCTTGTGGTATCCTTGTCTGCTTTTTGAGGCAGGGCAATTCTGGCCTCATAAAATGAGTTTGGAAGTGTGCCCTCCTCTTCTATATTTTAGAAAATTTTAAGAAGGATTGGTATTATTTTTTCTTAAACGTTTTGTAAAATTCACCAGTGAAGCCAACAGGTCCTAGGCTTCTGTTTGTTGGGAAGTTTTAGTTGACTGATTAATGTCCTTACTAGTAATTGATCTGTTTAGTTTTCTATTTCTTCATGTTTCAGTCTTGGTGGGTTCTATGTTTCTTGGAATTTATCTTTTTCTTCTTGGTTGTCCAATTTGTTGGTGTGTAATTGTTCATAGTATTCTCTTATGACCTTTTGTATTTCTGTGGTATTAGTTGTGATCATCTCCTCTTTCATTTTTTAATTTTATTTGATTCCTCTCTCTTTTTTCCTTGAGTCTAGTTTAATGTTCATAAATCTTATATCTTATAAAACAAGCTTTTCATTTTGTTTATTATTTCTGTTACCTTTTTAACCTCTAATTCACTCACTTTTGTTCTGATTTTTATAATTTCTTTCCTGCTGACTTTGGGCTTCATTTGTTCTTTTTCTAGTGCTTTGAAGTGAATTTTTAGGTTGAGATTTTTCTTATTTCTTGATGTAGGCATTTATTGCTATGAATTTCTCTTTTAGAACTGTTTTTGCTGCATCCCATTGATTTTGGTAAGTTGTATTTCCATTTTCATTTTTGTGTCCATATATTTTTTTGAATTCATTTTTGATTTTTTGACACATTGGTTGTTAAGTAGCATCTTATTTAATTTCTACATATATGTGAATTTTGCAGTTTTTTTGTTACTGATTTGTAGTTTCTTACCATTGTGGCTGGAAAAGATGCTTGGTATGATTTCAGTCTTCTTAAATTTACAAAGACCTGGTTGTGGCCTAACATCTGATCTCTCCTGGAGAATGATTTATCTACATTTGAGAAGAACGTATTTTCTGTTGTTTTGGATGAAGTAATCTGTATTTGTGTGTTAAGTCCATCTAATCTATGTGTTGTTTCAGGAAAATGTTTCCTTAATGATTTTCTCTTCTGGTGATCCAGCTATTCATGAAAGTGGGGTGTTAAAGTTCTCTACTACTGCTATATTATCTATTTCTCTTTTAGGTCTGTTAATATTTGCTTTCTATATTTGGGTTCTCTTATGTTGCATGCACATACATTTAACAAATATCATTTCTTCTATTAGGTTAACCAATTTATCATTATGTAATGACCTTGTCTGATATTATGGGCTTTATCTTAACATCTAGTTTGTCTAATGTAAGTATAGTTACCCTAGATTTCTTTTGGTTTCCATTTGCATGGAATGTTTTTTTTCCATCTCTTCTCTTTCAGTCTGTGTGTGCTCTTATATATGAAATAATTTTCTTATAGGTAGCATATAGATGGGTCTTTTTTTTTTTAATCTAGTTAACGAATCTGTGTCTCCTAATGGAAAATTTAGTCCATTTCTATTTAAAGTAATTATTGGTAGGTTTATACTTATTGCCATTTTGTTAATTGGTTTTTAGCTATTTGTAGGAACTTTATTTTTATTTTATTTTATTATTTTTTATTTTTAAGATTTTATTATTAGTTTTATTATTAACATATAATGTATTATTTGTTCAGGGGTACAGGTCTGTGATTCATCAGTCTTACGCAATAGACAGTGCTCACCGCAACACATACCCTCCCCAGTGTACATCACCCAGCACCCCCATCCCCCCACCCTCCTCCCCTCCAGCAACCCTCAGTTTGTTTCCTGAGATTAAGAGTCTCTTGTGGTTTGTCTCTCTCTCTCTGGTTTCGTCTTGTTTGATTTTTTCCTCTCTTCCCATGTGATCCTCTGCCTTGTTTCTTAACTTCCATATATCAGAGAGATCATATGATAATTGTCTTCCTCTGAGTGACTTATTTCGCTTAGCATAACACCCTCTAGTTCTATCCATGTCATTGCAAATGGTAAGATTTCATTTTCTTTGATGGCTGCATAATTCCATTGTGTATATATATACATACACACCACATCTTCTTTATCCACTGATCTGTTGACGGACATCTGGGTTCTTTGCATAGTTTGGCTATTGTGACATTGCTGTTGTAAACATTAGGGTGCAGGTGCCCCTTTGGGTCACTACATTTGTATCTTTGGGGTAAATACCCAGTAGTGCAATTGCTGAGTCATAGGATAGCTCTATTTTCAACTTTTTGAGGAACCTCCATACTGTTTTCCACAGTGGCTACAACAGCTTGCATTCCCACCAACAGTGTAGGAGGGTTCCCCTTTTTCCACATCCTCACCAACATCTGTCATTTCCTGACTTGTTAATTTTAGCCATTCCGACTGGTGTGAGGTGGTATCTCATTGTGGTTTTGATTTATATTTCCCTGATGCAGAGTGATGTGGAGCACTTTTTCATGTCTGTTGGCCATTTGGATGTCTTCTTTGCAGAAATGTCTGTTCATGTCTTCTGCCCATTTCTTGATTGGATTATTTGTTCCTTGGGTGTTGAGTTTGATAAGTTCTTTATAGATTTTGGATACTAGCCCTTTATCTGATATGTCATTTGCAAATATCTTCTCCCATTCTATCGGTTGTTTTTTGGTTTTGTTGACTGTTTCCTTTGCTGTGCAAAAGCTTTTTATCTTGATGAAGTCCCAATAGTTTATTTTTGCCTTTGTTTCCTTTGCCTTTGGCGAGTGTCTAGGAAGAAAGTGCTACGGCCAAGGTTGGAGAGGTTGCTGCCTGTGTTCTTCTCAAGGATTTTGATGGATTCCTATCTCAGCTTTAGGTCTTTCATCCATTTTGAGTCTATTTTTGTGTGTGGTATAAGGAAATGGTTCAGTTTCATTCTTCTGCGTGTGGCTGTCCAATTTTCCCAACAGCATTTGTGGAAGAGACTGTCTTTTTTCCAATGGATATTCTTTCCTGCTTTGTTGAAGATTAGTTGACCATAGAGTTGAGGGTCCATTTCTGGGCTCTCTATTCTGTTCCATTGATCTATGTGTCTGTTTTTGTGCCCATACCATACTGTCTTGACAGCTTTGTAATAGAGCTTGAAGTCTGGAATTGTGATGCCACCAGCTTTGGTTTTCTTTTTCAGCATTCCTTTGGCTATTCGGGTCTTCTCTGGTCCCATACAAATTTTAGGATTGTTTATTCCAGCTCTGTGAAAAAGTTGATGGTATTTTGATAGGGATTGCATTGAATGTGTAGATTGCTCTAGGTAGCATAGACATTTTAACAATATTTGTTCTTCCAGCCCATGAGCATGGAATGTTTTTCCATTTCTTTGTGTCTTCCTCAATTTCTGTCATGAGTATTCTATAGTCTTCTGTACAGATCCTTTGCCTATTTGGTTAGATTTATTCCTAGGTGTCTTACGGTCTTGGTGCAGTTGTAAATGGGATCAACTCCTTTAATTTCTATGTCTTCTGTCTCGGTGTATAGAAATGCAACTGATTTCTGTGCATTGATTTTATATCCTGCCACTTTACAGATTTCCTGTATGAGTTCTAGCAGTTTGGGGGTGGAGTCTTTTGGGTTTTCCACATAAAGTATCATATCATCTGCAAAGAGTGAGAGTTTGATTTCTTTTTTGCCAATTTGAATGCCTTTTATTTCTTTCTGTTGTCTGATTGCTGAGGCTAGGACTTCTAGTACTATGTTGAACAACAGTGGTGAGAGTGGGCATCCCTGTCGTGTTCCTGACCTTAAGGGAAAAGCTCTCAGTTTTTCCCCATTGAGAATGATATTTCCTATGGGTTTTTTGTAGATGACTTTTATGATATTGAAGTATGTATCCTCTATCCCTATACTCTGAAGAGTTTTGATCAAGAAAGGATGCTGTACTTTGTCAAATGCTTTTTCTGCATCTATTGACCTCTCAATCTCATATGATTCTTGTTCTTTCTTTTGTTAATGTATTGTATCACATTGATTGATTCGTGGATGTTGAACCAACCTTGCAGCCCAGGGATAAATCCCACTTGGTCGTGGTGAATAATCCTTTGAATGTACTGTTGGATCCTCTTGGCTAGTATTTTGGTGCGAATTTTTGCATCTGTGTTTATTTGGAATATTTGTCTGTAATTCTCCTTTTTGGTGTGTCTTTTTCTGGTTTTGGGATCAAGGTAATGCTGGCCTCATAAAAAGCGTTTGGAAGTTTTCCTTTCATTTCTGTTTTTTGAAACAGCTTCAGAAGAGTAGGTATTAATTCTTCCTTAAATTGGTAGAATTCCCCTGGGAAGCCAGCTGGCCCTGGGGTCTTGTTTGTGGGAGATTTCCTTGCTGGTTATGGGTCTGTTCAGGTTTCTGTATCTTCCTCGTTCAGTTTTGGTAGTTTATATGTATCTAGGAATGCATTCATTTCTTCCAGATTGTCTAAATTGTTGGCATATACTTGCTCATAATATGTTTTTATAATTGTATTTCTTTAGTGTTGGTTGTGATCTTTCCTCTTTCACTCATGATTTTATTTATTTGGGTCCTTTCTCTTTTCTTTTTGAGAAGTCTGGCCAGGGGTATATCAATCTTACTAAGTCTTTCAAAGAACCAGCTTCTCATTTAGTTGATCTATTTTACTGTTCTTTTGATTTCTATTCCATTGGTTTTTGCTCTAATCTTTATTATTTATCTTCTCCTGTTGGCTTTAGGCTTTCTTTGATGTTCTTTCTCCAGCTCCTTTAGACGTAGAGTTTGGTTGTGTATTTGAGACATTTCTTGTATCTTAAGAAAGGCTTGTAGTGCTATATATTTCCCTCTTAGAACTGCCTTTACTGCATCCCAAAGATTTTGGACAGTTGTGTTTTTATTTTCATTGTTTTCATGAATTTTTAAAATTCTTCTTTAACTTCCTGGTTGACCGATTTATTCTTTAGTAGGATGCTCTTTAGCCTCCATGTATTTGAGTTCTTTCCAACTTTCCTAGTGTAATTGAGTTCCAGTTTCAAAGCATTGTGGTCTGGAAATATGCAAGGAATGATCCCAATCTTTTGGTACTATTTGAGACCTGACTTGTGACCCAAGATATGATCTATTCTGGAGAATGTTCCATGTGCACCAGAGAAGAATTCTGTTGCTTTGGGATGGAATGTTCTGAATATATCTGTGAAGTCCATCTGGTCCAGTGTGTCATTCAAAGCTGATCTTTTTGATTCAATTCAAAATTGATCTTCTGCATAGATGATCTGTCCATTTCCGTGAGGGGGGTGTTAAGGTCCCCTACTATAATTGTATTATTGTTGATGTGTTTCTTTGATTTTGTTATTAATTGGTTTATATAATTAGCTGCTCCCGTGTTAAGGGCATAAATTTTTAGAATTCTTAAATCTTCTTGTTGGATAGATCCTTTAATTATAATATAGTGTTCTTCCTCATCTCTTATTACTGTCTTTAGTTTAAAATCTAATTTGTGTGGTTTAAGGATTACCACCCCAGCTATCTTTTGGTGCCCATTAGCATGATAAATGGTTTTCCACCCCGTCACTTTCAATCTGGACGTCTTTGGGTCTAAAATGAGTCTCTTGCAGACAGCATATTGATGGGTCTCGCTTTTTTTTATCCAATCTGATATCCTGTGTCTTTTGATTGGGGCTTTTAGCCCATTTACATTCACGGTAACTATTGAGAGATAGGAATTTAGTGCTATTGTATTGCCTGTAAGGTAGCTGTTAATGTATATTGTCTCTGTTCCTTTCTGGTCTTTGTTAATTTTGGGCTCTCTCTTTGCTTAGAGGACTCCTTTCAATATTTCTTGTATGGCTGGTTTAGTGATTATAAATTCTTTTAGTTTCTGTTTGTCCTGGAAGCTTTGTATCACCCCTTCTATTTTCAGTGACAGCCTAGCTGGATAAAGTATTCTTGGCTGCATATTTTTCTCATTTAGTACCCTGAATATATCATGCCAGTCCTTTTTGGCCTGCCAGGTCTCTGTGGGTAGGTCTGCCAATCTAATGTTTCTACTGTTGTAGGTTACAGACCTCTTGTCCCGAGTTGCTTTCAGGATTTTCTCTTTGTCTCTGAGATTTGTAAGTTTTACTATTCGATGTCAGGGTGTTGACCTATTTATTGATTTTGAGGGGGTTTCTAAGTGCCTTCTAGATTTTGATGGCTGTTTCCTTCCCCAAACTAGGGAAGTTCTCTGCTATAATTTGCTCCAAATACCTTCTGACCCTCTCTCTCTTTCTTCTTCTGGGATCCCAATTATTTTAATATTTTTTCGCTTTACGGTATCACTCCCCTCGTGATCCAGTAGTTGTTTATCTCTTTTTCTCGGCTTCTTTATTCTCCATCATTTGGTCTTCTATATCACTAATTCTTTCTTCTGCCTCATTTATCCTAGCAGTTAGATCCTCCATGTTTGATTACATCTCATTAATAGCCTTTTTGATTTTGACTTGTTTAGATTTTAGTTCCTTTATTTCTTCAGAGAGGGATGTCATCTGTGCTTTTTTCGAGCCCAGCTAGTGTCTTTGTAATCGTTATTCTGATCTCTATTTCCATCATCTTACCAAAGTCCATATTGATTAGGTCCCTGGCAGTCAGTACTGCCACATGTTCTTTTTTTTCATGTGAGTCTGTCTTGTCATTCTGTTCAGAGAAGAATAGATGAGTGAGAGAACAAAATACTAAAAGGGCAACATGACCCCAGAGAAATATACACTAAACAAATCAGAAGAGACCCAAAATTGGGAGGGTTGGGGGGAGAATATGATCAGGTGGGTGAATAGAACAGAGCCATAAACAAGATTTGGGTGTATTTTGGTCTGTTAGAAGAAACTGTATCCCAAAATTTAAAGAAAGAAATATATATATATTTGTATACACACACACACACACACACACAGAAATAAGGTTAAGTACAATGAAGGGAGAGAATATGATTGTAATAATGAAAATTTAAAAAGATTTCAAAAAAGGAATTGATAGGATAAGAAGTTGGTTGAAAAAGGAAAGAAGAGGGCGCCTGGGTGGCTCAGTCGGTTGCGCGACTGCCTTCGGCTCAGGTCATGATCCTGGAGTCCCGGGATCGAGTCCCGCATCGGGCTCCCTGCTCGGCGGGGAGTCTGCTTCTCCTTCTGCCCTCTCCCCTCTCATGCTCTCTGTCTCTCATTCTCTCTCTCGCAAATAAATAAAAAATTAAAAAAAAAAAAAAAAAAAAAAGAAAAAGGAAAGAAGAAAATTTTAAGAAAAGGAAAGGAAAACCAAAAAAAGAAAATTAAAAAAAATCAAAATTGAAAGACTAAAGAATCATGGGGAAAAAAGCCATGGATACTATGTGCTGTATTCCCCTAGCACTGGAGTTGTGCCATTCTCATTGATCAAGAAGAAAAAAAATAAAATTAAAAAAATTAAAGGTGAAAGACTAAAAAATCATGGGAAAAAAGCCATGAATTCTATGTGCTGTGTTCCCCTAGCGCTGGAGTTTTGCAGTTCTCATTGGTCTGTAAACTTGGTCTTGGCTGGCTCTTCTTGCTTATCTTCTGGGGGAGGGGCCTGTTGCATTGATTTTTAAATGTTTTTGTGGGAGGCAGAATTGCACTGCCCTTGCCAGGGGGCCAGGCTAAGTAATCTCCTGTTTACTCTTTGTGGCTTTTGTTCCCTGAAAGCTTTAGAGGAAGAGAATGAAAATGGTGGCCTCCTACTCTCTGGTCCCGGAGGAGCTGAGAGCTCGGGACCCCACTCCTGAATGAGCCCTCAGAGAAAAGCAGTCAATCACTCCTGTCTCCCCATCTCAGGCCACACTCCCTGCTCACCCGGCCAGTGATCGAGCGTTTCTATCTCTGGCACACAATACCCTTTGGAGTCTCCAAACCCAGCAGATCCCTGCGGTGCGCTCCCATGCTGCTCCTCCCGGGGGAGGAAGGGTGGTCCCCCCGGATCTGCCACTTGTTGGGTCCCTGCTTAAAGAGTAGTGGCCCACTGAGCGGCGGATCACGGTTTATGGCAAGCCCGAGCTGAGAGCCCACTCCTGGGCTCACTCTTTGCAGCCGGCTTCCCTGCTCCGCTACCTGGGAGCTCTGCCGCACTCAGCATGACCCCAAGGATTTTGAGACCGCAAGGATTTTGAGACCACTGTCCCAGCGAGGGTTCCACACCCCGCTTAGCTGCCAGAGCAACGTCCTTCTCTGGAGCAAAAGTTTTGATTTTATGCTCCTCTGCTCTATCACTTGCTGGTACCCAGCTGACGGAGGCTCCATCCCCTCGTGGTCTGTCTATTTTGCCTCAGATTCATTTCTCCACACCTCCTACCTTGCAGAAAGTGGTCACTTTTCTGTTCAGAGTTGCAGGTATTCTTTTCTTCGCTCTCCTGTTAAGTTCACAGGTGTTCAGAATGGTTTGATAGCTATCTAGCCGAATTCCTGGGACCAGATGAAATTGTCTCCTACTCCTCGGCCATCTTGGACTGTCTTTCAAAACTTTTAAAAAAGTAGAGTCTTAGGTCCTGCCTTCAACCCATTTAATTTATAATTTCTAGGAATTTGCAGTAAAATTATACTCGTGGGTAAAAATCATTAGTCTGGTTGAGTCTGTTATTGCCTTGTATTACTGATGTGGCCTGAAGAGTACAGAATGATGTTGATCTATGTCTTCCATGAATGTAGTTCCTATGTATATAAGAAAATTGTTCTCTTCTGCCCAGTTACACAATTGTGGATCATAGTGACCCCTTATCTTTTCATGACCCTATAATACTTAGTTTTAATTTATGTCTATTTATGTTAAAAACTTAATCCCAGGGTTTCTGCTATCACTGAAATTGAATTGTAAAAAGCATAGAGTGAGATATTACATCGTCTTCTTCATGTGTTAAAGATCTAAACATCTTTTGTTTTTTTCCCTTTAAGTTTAAAGGTGCCAAAATTCAAGGGGGAAAAAAGGCAAAAAAACAAAACAAAACAAAAAACTCCCAAAAACAAAAGCCAAAAACCAAAGGAAAAAAAAAAACCCACCAAAAAACCAAAACCCAGAAAGAAAAAAGCAAGCCTAACAAACAAATCTAGTATTGTTTTCAAAGGTGACTTTGCTGGGGGCAGTAATGTCAGAAGTCTCCCGGGTGACTTCCTGCATTCATTTACAGGGAAACCCTGACAGCTGCCTGCCTGTTGTTTTCGTATCACTTATATACTCCCAAGTGGAAAATCTGGTCTTTCAGCTCCGTTGTGAAATAAATATCACATGAATATTAGCAGTTTGCAATAATAGAAAAGGCTTAGCAAGTGAAGGTTTTAGTTACGATCTGATATCTAGTACTTTCTTTCCCTTTTGTAATTTGAGGCTGCACTAATATCTGTTAGAGTTGGAGAGATGAAATGAGATCATTTATGTCAAGCACTTACCACACTGCCCAGTTGCTAAAGAAATATTAGTTCATAGTATATTAGTTCTATGAGCGTACTTTGCTCAAGCCAGATACCTAAGAATCATCCATGAATCTTTTCTCTCCTTTACCTACCAAAGATCTATCTATTTCATCTTAATAGGCCTTCGAATGGGAGTTAGTCATAACCCATGTTTTATAGCAATTGGATATTAGCAGGTAGTTACAACTAAATCCTTCAGGACACCGAGTTCTTTTGCACCTAAACAGTAGTAAACATTACTGGTTTTCTAGAATTCTGAAAGGATTGTAGTAATTTTCACTTCTGCTGGCAAAATTGGTACTGTTAGTACCAGTTTCATAATAAATTTGCCATCATTGACAGAATTAATTATCTTAACATTACCCATAATAAGTTAAATAGGTATTAAAATAATTTATTATTATTTTTATTTGTGTATATTTTTATTTTTAGGCTTAACATTTCTGCATGTGTGAGTTTATAGGCATGCAGGATATAGTAAAGTGTACACTTTGCACAAAGACACTGCAGGGTTCATATCTAGACTTTGCAGTTTTATAGCCTCACACAAGTTGTGTAATTCCTCTAGGTTTGCTGTACCATATATTTTAAGTAGGTTAGTAAGACTTACAGCGTTGTCACAGTCATTGAATCTATATGAAATTTATATGAAAATGCAAAAGAGTAAGAAGAGTCAAGACATTCTTCAAGAACAACGTAGAATAGCTCATTTGATTAGATATCAATATTTTAATGAAGCTAGAGTAATAAAGACAGTGTTCTTGGTTCAGTAGATCAACCAAACAAAATTAGGAATATAAAAACAAGCACATGTTTATAGACACTTGATTTATGGGAAAGGTGACATGTAGAACAGTGGAAACATGATATTTCAGTAAATGGTGCTAAAGCATTGTGCATATTTATATGGAACAAAGTGAATCAAGTTTTATACCACACCACACTTAAAATAAATTCCCAGTGGATTGTGGACCTACTTGTGAAAGGCAAAACAATAAATATTTTAGGAGACAATATAGAAAACTTTTTATGTGACCTTAGAATATAAAAAGTTTTCTTAAATAGGACACAAAAAGGATTTTAACCCTAAAAGGAAAAAATAATAAATAGGATTTTATTAAAATGAAGAATTTCTGTTTATTGAAAATCACCTTAAGAGAGTAAAAAGCAAGCTACTCCTACAGAGTAGGAGAAGATATTTGTAGCTCTCTGACAAGGAGCTCATAAATTGGATATAAGTAAGACTACAGATTGGTGACAAAAAGACAGCCTCATAGAAAAATGAGTAAGAGACTTGAACAGGTACTTCACCAAAAGGATGTCCAAAGTAAAAATAAGAAAAGTTACTTGAGACCACAAGTCATTGGAGGAATACAAATTAAAACCGTGATGGCATACAACTCCTACACACCTACCAGACTAATAATAATTTGTGGGAATATGGAGCATGAAATTCTCATACACTGTTAGTAGAATATATATTAGCGTACCACTCTGGTAAACCGGCAGTGTAAATGCTGAATGTATGCATACTCTGTGACCCTGCGATTCATCTCCCCACAGAAATGCTATATATGTGTGAACCAAGTGGTATGTATATGAATGTTTATGGCAGCATAATTTGGTCTAGCTCCATATGGGGGGTATGTGCATCAATATCATAATAGGTAGTAAGTCATTATATGTTTCTACCTTGGGATATTGTACTGTAGTAAAAATGAACAAAATGGGACACAATGTGTATATTTAAAACACATAATGTTTAGCATAAGAACCCACGTGCAAAAGAATGCATACTGTATGATTCCAGTGTTTAGAAGTCAGAGTCGTTGCCCTTGGAGAGGAGGAAGGGGTTAATGATTAGGTAGAAACAAGAAGTGTCTGATGGGGTCCTGGCAGTGCTCTAGTTCTGGTCCTTCTTGGTGGTTACACAGATGCTTGCTTTGTTATAACTTACTAAGCTGAGTATTTATTTAACTCAAGGAAATTGAGTGTTAAATTTCAATAGAAAAATAAGGGAAGAACCACCCAGCTTTATAAAACCCAGCAAATACTCAGTATGAGATTTTCCTTCTGACCTCTCAATCTAATTTGTGAATACTTGCCTATGTCCTTTAATTAATGATTACTTTTGGGCTTGATATTATACTTAAAAATTTAAACTCTTTGAAGATTAGATAGGAACCGTGTTAACCAGCACACATGCACGAAGTGACTTTGCCCTTGAAAATTCAAATGCTCCAACTTTTTGTGTGACACACAAACAGTATAATTTTTTTAAGGATGATAGAAGTGTAATGAAACACTTTTGTGCCACATTTATTGTTTTTTTTTTTTTCAATTTTCATCAAAGAAAAGTCTTAATTGTGAATAGTTAAAGCTATCATTTTTTTCTTTTTTGGTACTTTTTTCTATTGTTTTAAGCCTCATTTTAATCCAGGAGGTTTGTGGTTTTATAAAAGTTACATGTATTCTCTGTTAAATTTAAAACATTTTAATATATATATTTTTCTAACTGCAAATGGGATATTGTTTTGAAATTTATATTTTCTAATTGTTGAGTACTTGCAAGAACACTGTTGATTTTTATGGTTATCATTTATTTGTTTTTTAAGATTTTATTTATTTATTTGACAGAGACACAGTGAGAGAGGGAACACAAGCAGGGGGAGTGGGAGAGGGAGAAGCAGGCTTCCTGCAGAGCAGGGAGCCCGATGCGGGGCTCCATCCCAGGACTCTGGGATCATGCCCTGAGCCGAAGGCGAACGCCTAACGACTGAGCCACCCAGGCGCCCCTGTGGTTATCATTTACATCACACTTGATTCAACCAGCGTTCCTAGTTATGATTAAAAGGGGATTGAAGTCATCCTTATTGAGCCCTACCTCCACACACACTTTTTAAAATAAGTAAAATTTCTCTGTATTTTCTCCACTAAATTTAAGTGACTTTTTTTTTTTTTTTTAAGATTTTATTTATTTATTTGACAGAGAGAGACAGCGAGAGAGGGAACAGGAACAGGTGTAGTGGGAGAGGGAGAAGCAGAGTCTCTCCTGAGCAGGGAGCCCGATGCGGGGCTCTATCCCAAACCCCAGGATCATGACCTGAGCCGAAGGCAGATGCTTAACGACTGAGCCACCCAGGCGCCCCGTAAGTGACATTCTTTTCTAGTCTATGCATAAACCTCTGAATAATTAAGAAGGCTCATAGAGTAAATAAAAAGCCCAAACCAGAATTTAAACAGATTCAAGGCATAAACCAGAAAGGAAAATCACTGAAGATTCTAATATCAGTGCATACCTTTTTAGCTTTTGAATTGAAATACTCTAGGCACTTACATAAAAAGAGATATTCTTTCCTGTAAAAGATGAATTCTTCTTGACTTTTATTGGTTAGTTACTAAAAGATCTTTTTATACTTTATTCTTTAAAAATAATTTAGTTGTAAAGGAGTTTTTTTTTTTAATTAAAAGGATTCTTCAAAGTAATATAATTGATTGAAGTCTACATAAACTTTTTGGTTTTGTTTGTAGCTTTAATTTGTAGTGATGTTGGAACATTATTACTGATTTGAAGTTTTACATTACTTTTTTGCGATCCATACTTTATTTTCCAGTTTAAAGATAAATTTGCCACCAAATGATACTAAATATTTAGAGCCTAATTTGGATAAAATCCATCAAAATCACAGAGCATCCTGGATTTGCTGGCACAGTCTTGATTTTTGTTTCATGAGGGACACTAAAGAGGTAGAAATTAAGTCTTCCCTATTCCTTTACATGCTTACAAAACTATGTTATATATATATATACACACACACACACATACACACACACACATACATACTTATATACTTAACATAGATCTACCAGGTGAGGAATCAAAAGGACTGACTGAAATGTACCCAAAATAGTCCCAAGCCTGGGAAGTTGTATATTTGAAAAGTTAGGCTCACTCTAATCTTGCCCCAAGAATTCCCCTCCTCCTGCCTAATTTTTCTTTCAACATATTTCTCATATGCCTCTGGCTATAACTTCTAAGGTGGTGCTCATTCTGAAATGATAGTGTCTGTGATATGCTAATTACATGTTGGGATGTTAATAACATTCTAAATATATGTGGTATTATTTGTAAGATATCAAATAAGCTTCTATAGCGGACCTATTCAATCAACTAAAACGTTTCCGCACAGGATTATTTGCTATTCCCTTTTTGTGTCTACGTGACGGGGTACTGGCTGTGTGGGAAAGAGAGTCAAGCGGGAGTCTAGGCAGTCTTGCAAGATGGGAAACTGTACTAGAGCAAATACAAAACACACCCGTGCTGATTAGTACTTAGAAAAAAGTCTTCACTTTTTTTTTTTTTTTTACAAATAACAGGTTGATCCAAAATCCCATGGCTCACTTTAAACAGGTATAATTAACTCTGTAATTATTAAAGTAAATAAGAACTTTTAATTAAATCATAATAACTACTTTGGTTACAGCCGAAAGCATGAATTTCTCTTCTTAGAGACATATGAACTAGGCACTCCTCATTGTTGTGCTTCTTGTTAAATTCACCAGGTGGTGGGTATATATCCCTTTTTCCACACTGATCCCAGTTTATCAGAATGCAGGATTTACCTTTAAGGGTGTGTTCTCTTACTGGTAGTGTCTCCATTAATGTCTTCACCTCTCACTCCTATAATTTGACGAAGGCAGTCAAGGTATAATTGTAGCTTTCCTAATCCACCCCGTTCTGAGTTTTCCCAAGCCCTAGATGTCTCTGCAGTGCCAAAATAAAGCCCTGGGGAATTTGAAACTTTCTGGCTGACAATTGCAAAGCTGTTTATGTTAATATAAAGTGGTGGTGAGGCCTGTGGCTTTCAAGTATGCAGATGCTTTCTTAGAATGGATATATCAGCCCTTTTGCAGGTGGATCATATGTGTGATGGAAGTCTATGCTTGGCGTGCCCTCCTAGTCGTATCTAATTGTAAAGTTTATTTAATCAGTAAAATGGGTAATGGGCCTTTAAAGCACATTGAAGCTTCGATTAATGTCCTTGGAAACTAAGTACCCAAGATCATGGGCAAGTATGACAAACTACCGATGAGTCACACCTCGCAGCCACTAAAATAGTTTATAAGTAATTAGCATAATAGAATTGTTCTCCTGCTGTTTGGGTATCATTTTTGGCTCATGGCTACCTCCTGCATCAACTCTTTTAACTTTCACTATGGTTATCAAACAGGTTTTGCATTGAGTTTTGTTCTGAGAGTCTCAAAGTTTCTGTATAAATATTAGTGGGTGGCAAGTATTCAGTATTTTTCCATTGTATTAAAGTAAGGAAACCACAGCATTAAGAGGTTTGTCACTTATAGTGGTCAGCTGGGTTTATGCCCCTGCATTTGTGAATTGGTCTCAGTTTTCATGTTTGAGATTTTTAAAAACAATCTGTTTTTTTTTTTTAATTTAAATTCAATTAGCCAACATATAGTACCTCATTAGTTTTTTGATACAATGTTCAATGATTCATTAGTTGTGTATAACAATCAGTGTTCATCACATCATGTGCCCTCCTTAATGCCCATCACCCAGTTATACCATCCTCTCACCGACCTCCCTTTCCACAACCCTCAGTTTGTTTCCCAAAGTCCAGAGTCTCTCATGGTTTGTCTCCCTCTCTGATTTCTTCCCATTCAGTTTTCCCTCCTTACCCCTGTGGTCCTCTGTGCTATTCCTTATACTCCAGATGTGAGTGAAACCATATGATAATTGACTTTCTCTGATTGACTTATTTCACTTAGCATAATACCCTCCAGTTCTATCCATGTCGATGTAAATGGTAAGTATTCACCCTTTCTGATGACTGAGTAATATTCCATTGTATGTATGAACCGTATCTTCTTTATCCATTCATCTGTTGAAGGACATCTCGGTTGCTTCCACAGTTTGGCTATTGAGAACATGGCTTCTGTGAACATTGGGGTGTATATGGCCCTTCTCTTCACTACATCTGTATCTTTGGGATAAATATCCAGTAGTGCAATTGCTGGGTCATAGGGTACCTTTATTTTTAACTTCTTTAGGACCTTCCATACTGTTTTCCAGAGTGGCTGTACCAGCTCGCATTCCCACCAACAGTGTAAGAAGGTTCCCCTTTCTCCACGTCCTTGGCAACATTTGTTGTTCCCTGTCTTGTTAATTTTAGCCATTCTAACTGGTGTGAGGTGGTATCTCATTGTGGTTTTGATTTGTATTGCAGTGATGGCAAGTGATGTGGAGCATTTTTTCATGTGTCTGTTGGCCATTTGTATGTCTTTGGAGAAGTGTCTGTTTGTATCTTCTGCCCATTTCTTGACTGGACAATCTTGCTTTTAAGAGCAAGTGGGTTGTTTTGAGTCACGAAATTAATCTAACCTGTGATTTATCTGCAGGCTAAACATTTGTTTTTCATATTGTATGCAGTTCCATAACTTTTGTTTTGACCTTGTGAAATTCAGTTTTCCTAAAGATTATGCTTTAGTGTTCTAGGATTTTCATCCTGTATTAAACTAATTAATAGGTGATCATAAGGAAAATTTTTCTAGAATTCAACTTACACAGGCTGGTTTTGGTAAAGGACTTATAGAAAAAGAGATATCACTGGTTCTGTTATAATTCAGAAACCCAACTCTAAATGAAAAAGCGGTTATCTACCTTTACATTAGTCACTTGTACCAACTGGTGATTTAAGAAGCTTATTTGAATCTTGGTGCCTATTGCTGTGTTTGCTTCAGATTGCATTTCCACTTCACAGCCCTCACTGAGGGCAGTGTAATTATGTGGTACTGTTTACAGATGATTAATATTTAAGTAGAAATGTGCTGCTTTAAGAAAAAGGAAGCTGAGGTAGAGTAGTGTGATGGCAAACCAAGCCTCTTTTTGTGGAATTCCAGAATTTTCAGAAAATCCCTGACAACTACCATTCATTTCAGGTAGAAGAAGCTAAGGTGGCCATTGTTTTTTATGAAGTTTGGAAAGTGTGGGATTTTAATCACATAATTTTTCTTAGAATGTAATATGCTTGATTAAAATTATGACTATTTTAAGACTACAGAGAATAACTTAACAAATACCCATGTACCTATCATCTATTCCTGTCAAGTCCTGATCTTTTTCCCATACTTGCTAAGCTTTTCTTTTTTAAGAAATAAAACAAAACTGATGCTGTTGAAGTATTCTGTATAATCCTCCCCGAATCTATTTTTCTGTCTTCTTCCTTTCTTTTTTTTTTTTTTTTTTAAGATTTTATTTATTTTGACAGAGAGAGACACAGCGAGAGAGGGAACACAAGCAGGGAGAGTGGGAGAGGGAGAAGCAGACTCCCCACTGAGCAGGGAGCCCAATGCGGGGCTCGATCCCAGGACCCTGGGATCATGACCTGAGCCGAAGGCAGACGCTTAACGGCTGAGCCACCCAGGCGCCCCTGTCTTCTTCCTTTCTTCATCAGAGGTAACCACTGTCCTGATATATTTTGTTATGTATGAATATAGTCATACATAAGATAGCTTCATTTTCCATGTTTTCAATAATATATATCCATAGGAACATACTGTAATATATATCATTCTGCAGCTTGCTTTTCATTAGGTTACCATTGTGGTTTTTAACTACAGGCATGTTGATATTTGTAGGTTAGTCATTTATTTTAGCTGTTATATAGTATTCCATTATATTTATTATAATTTATACATTTCCTGTTGGTAGATATTTAGATTTCTGGTTGTTCTGCTTTTACATACAATGTGGCAGTGGGTATTCTTGTAGTATGTGTAAGATAATTGCTCTAGGCCCCAGAGTCTAGGATTTTTATGCAGATGTGAAGTTGCTGGACTGAAGGGCATATGCATCTTCAGCTTTACTATATGTTGCCAAATTGTTCTGTAAAGTACTCACATGAATTTATACTCCCACCATTGGTGTATAAAAGTTTTTGTTCCATATTCTGATCATTCTTGGTTTTATCAAACTTAAATTGCAGACAGAGGGAAAAACAAATGAGAAGACTTTCGTGTGGCAAGGAGATGAGGTGAGAGAATTAATAGGGAGGCTCATTAGCTATTGTAAAGACTTTGTCTTTTACCTTGAGTGTGATTACTATCTGAAATGCGAAGGTTTTTAACAGAGAAGTGATGTAATCTTATTTAGGTTTTAAAAGGATCACTGTGCTTGCTGTATTAAGAGGACAGTATAGGAGAGGCTAAAGGAGAAAGCAAGGAGACTAATTAGGAGGCTGTTGTTATAATTCAGGCAAGAGATGATGGTGACTTAGTCCAGGGTGTAGATGAAGGTGGTGAACAATGTTCACAGTCTAGATATATTTTGAAAGTAGAATGAACAAGATATGCTCATGTATTAGAGGTGGAATGTGAGAGAAAAAATACAGAGTTTTGGGCCTGGACAACTGGAAGGCTAGAGTTGCCATTCATTGAAAGGGTTCTGTGGGAGAAGCAGGTTTAGGAAGGAGAGAGAAATCAGGAATTTGATTTTGAACAAGCAAGTTCTAGATGCTTCCTTAGCATTCAGGTTAAGATGTTGACTAGGCAGGTAGATTCAAGAGTCCAGAATACAGAGAAATCTGATTGAGGAGTATGGATATCAGCATAGAGGAGTGGTTTAAAGCCATGAGATTGGATGAAGGAATGAGTGCAGAGATAGAAGTCCAAGAAGATCCCTGGGCCAGTCCAGCGTTTACAGGTCAGGAGAATGAGGTTTACTGACAAGAGAGAGTGCTCAGTAAGGAGGAGAACCAAGAGTGAGTAGTGTCCTGGAAGCCTAGTGTAGAAACTGTTTCAAAGGAGAATTGGTTGGCGATGTTGAATATGCCCAGATCAAGTAAGATGAGTGCTGAGACTTGACCTTTGGTTTTAACAATATGGAAGGCATTAATGACTTTCATAGAAGCTGTCTCTGTGCAGTAGTAAGGAGATAAAGGCTAAGATGGAGTGCTTTCAAGAAAGAATGGGAAGACAGGAATGGAAGATAACAAAAATAGATACCTCTTTTGAGGAATTTCTTCCCTAAAGGGAGTAGAAAAATGAGACCATTGCTGGAAGATGATACAGGATTAAGAGTTTTTTCAAAGATAGGAGCTAGTATAGTGTGTTTGATGCTGATATGAATAGTATAATAGAATAGTATAATAAAGGAAATTGATGATGCGTTAAGAGAGAGGGGTGAATTGCTGGAATGAGGTTGAGTAGATGAAAGGAGATGGAGGGATACAATGGAGGGATTGGTCTTAGTAGGAACACAGACCATTCATCCATAATGGCAAAGGGAAGGCAAGAGTACTTTGGCACAAATGTAGATAAGTGGATAGATTTTGATTGCTTTTATTTTTTCAATGAATTGGGAAGCAAGATCATCTGCTGAGCCCAAGGAGGGGAGGGAGATACAGAAGTAAAATATAGTAAAATGTATGACCTGATAACTCAGGAGACTAGAGAACTGGTCAGTGATTGCAAGGCCACACCACCTGTGCCAATAAGGTGGAGAATAGGATTTATCTAGGATTGGGATTTGCCTGGTGATCATGATAGGGGAATTAGTTGAGGGTGTATTCAAAGGAGGGGGATTATAATAATGGACCATGGACTCTAAGGTGGGTGAAGGACAGCGCAAAGGTGATAGGACCAGTGGATTATAGAGCTGAGGTTTAAAAATATTAGAGTAAAGATATTTGAAGAGGTGAGTTGAAAAGGTAGAGGCTGGCTGGGTAGTGGGAAGCCAGAAATTGAGATTGTTCGGGGTTTCAAGTTATTAGTGAGGAGTTCTAGAGCATGACTAAGGACGAGTAGCTGAGGTCAAGTGAAGGAGTGTACCCTGAGAGGAGAGGAGGATGTCAAGGATCATTTATGTGGATATTTAAATCATCATGCATTTTGTTTCTAGGAATTTACTGATTTCTTCTAGGCTGTCAGATTTGTTGGCATATAATTGTGCATAGTAGTCACTTATGATTCTTTGTTATATCTGTGGAATCAGTTGTAATGTCTCTTTCATCTGATTTTATGTAAGTCCTCTTGTTTTTATTCTTGGTGAGTCTAGCTAAAGGTTTGTCAATTTTGTTGATCTTTTCAAAGAACCGGCTCTTAGTTCCTTGGTCTTTTCCATTTTTTTTTTTCATCTCTATTTCATTTATTTCTGCTTGGATCTTTGTCATTTCCTTCCTTCTACTAACTTTGGGTTTCATTTGTTTTTCTTTTTCTAGTTCTTTGAGATGTAATGTTTGCTTGTTTATTTTTGATTTTTCTTTTTTCTTAAGGTCAGCATTTATTGCTTGGAACTGCTTTTGCTGCTTCCCATAAATATTATTTTATTTTTTTAAAGATTTATGGTATTTTAGAGAGAGAGGGAGGGAGGGCATGAGCAGAGGGTGGGGCAGAGAGGGAGACAAGCAGACTCCCTGCTGAGCAGGGAGCCTGACATGAGGCTTGAGATCATGACCTAGCTGAAACCAAGAGTTGGACGCTTAACTGACTGAGCCACCCAGACGCCCTGCATCCCATAAATTTTAGCGTCATTCTTCTGTTTTCATTTGTCTCAAGGTATTTTTTTTGACTTCTTAGATCATCATGCATTTTGATAAGAACAGGGTTGGAGAGAGTTATGGCCAGGAACTAAAATATTTAAGGAATGATATTGGAGGTGTCATGTCGATGACTGCAGCAAGCATTAGGGATGGTGATGATAATTTGGTCTGAAAATTTGAGATTGAAAGCTAGAATTTTAGGGAGGCAGGTGAGACAGTAGTTTGGAAGTAGCAGAAAGAAATAAGAATACCTACCCTGTCTCCAGGCCTAATGTGAAGAGGAGTATGAGAATGAAGACAGTCAGGACTGGAAAGGGTTGCAGGGAGAGCCAGGTTTCAGTTGGCAGTGGCTTTCAACCCTGGCTGTGCATTAAAATCATCAGGGAGGGCTTGTGAACATACCATTTCCTTGGTCCCAGCCCCCAGAGATACTGACTCAGACAGTCTGGGGTGGAGCTCAAGCTTAAGTAAATATTTTTAACTCCCAGGTGATTGTATGTACAGCCAGGGTTGTGTCCCAAGCAGGAATGTTCTGAAAAAAGGATGAGTAATTGAGGATGACAGATGTGTTTTTGAGGGCATAGGAAAAGGGTTTGGGAGTTCAGGAGGGGTGGGGCATCTTTAAAAGTTTATTGGCCCTTTGAATTTCTGTGAATTACCTATTTATACCCATGAATCTTTTATTCTGTTGGTAAATGTTTGATTTTTGTTTTGGTTTGAACTTTTCATTGAAGTATTGCATGAATACTGAAAAGTATGCACCTGTATATATTGTGGAATGAGCACCAAGAAACAGAACATTACTAGCATCTAGAAACCATGCTTATGCCCCTGTTATATTAACTATCTCTTCACTGGGGGAGATTTATTTATTAAAAAGGCTCTTATGCTGCCTGTCTTGAGTAGCAAAATAGATTTCATATCAAAGTGTACTGGCCTTAGGTTATAGGGTAAACCAAAATAGTCCCAGCCATGATTTTTTCTCTTTTCTTCTTAAAGTACATAGAATACATAGAAGAGGGCTTGCAGAATCCAAGAAAACCTTTTTTTTTTTTTTTTTTAATCTGAAAACTGGTCGCCTGGAAATACATTGTAGTTGGAGATACTGTGGTCTTTTGTGCTGTTTCTTCATTAGCTCTTTTCCTCTCTGACTGGAAATGAGTTGTTTTGGCAAGTGGAAACATGTTCTAAGTGATAGGACCTCACCCAGGTGGCCCAGACAGTTTGGGTCTTCTATACCTACCTGACTGTACTGAGTCTAGAGTTTAGGGTTTAGGGATTGTACTGAGTCTAGAGTTTAGGGTTACAGCTGTAAGTCAGGTTTGAGTCAGGGAAGACCCCTGAGGAATGGTCATTATGGTTTTTTTTAGAAGTAAAATATATTGAATAAATGTAAATGGCCAGAGCCTGCTTTTAGCATTTGCAACTATTCATTTCCAGTATTTTGACCCCTGCTGAAAAAAAAAAGAAGAAAGAAAGACTGGATTTTTGATCTGTAGAATGTGCAACACAATGAACTTAATTTTTCATTTCTTAACAGAAAGCTGGGAAACAAAAAGCTGGTAGGATATTATGATGATGACTTTTTATTACTGTCAGGAGCAGGAAATACCAATTTCTTTTATTTTAGTTATTCCTTTAGCATCTGTTGAAGAATAAAATTAATTGAAAGTAACATCATAAATATTAAAGACTACTGGAAAAAATGGTGAAGGCAAAAATACTCCTTGCTTGAGACACTTGGCTGGCTCAGTCAGTAGAGCATGTGGCTCTTGATCTCAGGGTTGTGAATTCGAGTCCCACGTTGAGTGTAGAGATTACTTTAAAATCTTTAAAAAAGTACTGCTTGCTTGATTTTACATTGTACCACTCTAAAATTCTTTGATGTTTAGTTGAGTACAATATCAGAATACTGTTATGAAGAAACACATCAGTAACTTACTAAGTTTCATGGGTGGAGTATTTTCTTACTCTGTCAGTTTCCTTATCCTGTACTACTTGCATAATAGTGACAGCTCAAGGGCGCCTGGGTGGCTCAGTCGTTAAGCGTCTGCCTTCGGCTCAGGTCATGATCCCAGGGTCCTGGGATCGAATCCTACATCGGGCTCCCTGCTCAGCAGGAAGCCTGCTTCTCCCTCTCCCACTCTCCCTGCTTGTGTTCCTGCTCTTGCTGTCTCTCTGTCAAATAAATAAATAAAATCTTCAAAAAAAAAAAAATAGTGACAGCTCAAGTGCTCTGGGATGTTGTACAACAGTGAATGGAGACGGCCTAGGACACTGAGTGGTCCTATAACCAGTCTTCCCAACTCTAGGCTACATTGTCCTAGGTAGGCATTTGGCCTTTAAAAAAAGTCATTTGAATACAGAGATCAGTGGTTGCCAGGTGTTAGCGGGAGCTAAGGATGAATAGGCAAAGCTCAGACGACTTTTGTAGTAGTGAAAATATTCTGTATGGTACTGTAATGGTGGATACATGTTATACATTTGTTAAAACCCATAGAATGTATAACATCAAGAGTAAACAATTTAACTGTGGACTTTGGATGATAATGATTTGTCACTGTAGATATTTACTGATTGTAATAAATGGCCCACTCTGGTACAGGATGTTGAGTAGGGAAGGCTATATGTGAAGGGGGCTACGCAGGGACACATGGGATCTCTCTGTACTTTCTGCTCAATTTCTCTGTGAAACTAAAACTTCTCTAAAAATAAAGTTTACTATTAAACAAACAAGTAATTTGCAGGATTTTTATGATGTTGCAATATTTAACAATACTTTTTAACATAAATCTATTCCCTTATCCATCATAAGGCTTTCATTTGATAGTATATGCCTGTTTCTTAGTGTTTGCCATCAATGAATATGAAAAATAACTACCTGTCATCCTCTCAAATGTTAGAATCTTTTGTGTTACAGATGAGCAAATCTAGGCTTTAAAAGATTGTGGGGATTTAGGGCTCCAGTTTCTAAATGTCTAATTCACTGTCACCAGAACCACAACTTTTATTCCATGATTGCTCTATAAATACTCTATTCCTAAATTTAGCTATAATGTCCTTAAAGTGTTGGCTCTCTATAGTTTTCTTTTACATATTCACTATTTAGAACACACAATCATTTATAAAAAACTGTAGCTCTCTTCTTAATGTATAAATTACTCAGATAAACTTATTTCTGAATTCTCAAAGATTAAAAAATTACTAATGTTTAAGTGTTAATTGAGGCCAAAAAGTAGACATAAAGATTATTACTTTAGAGGGGATTTCCCTTTGTTTTTAGGTCGACTGTAATTTTTTAACTTTTCAGTGTTCCTCTGGTAAATTTATATAGATTGGTTAATAATTACACTCAATTCTTTCTGGAAAAAAAAGTCTAGGTACTATCTCTAGGGATTTAGTTATATTAAATACATTAAATTGCTATAATCAATAAGTATTCAGGCGCCTGGGTGGCTCAGTCATTAAGCGTCTGCCTTTGGCTCAGGTCATGATCCCGGGGTCTTGGGATCGAGCCCCGAATCGGGCTCCCTCCTCAGCGGGAAGCCTGCTTCTCCCTCTCCCACTCCCTGCTTGTGTTCCCTCTTTCACTATCTCTCTCTGTCAAATAAACAAATAAAATCTTAAAAAAATAAGTATTCATATATTATGGACAATAGTCTTGTGTGATAAGGATTAACTGCATATATATTTCAATACTTTATCATTTTAAAATTAGTATTCTGAGATCATGTGGAATATCCATTCATTTGATTAATTTTTTTGTTCATTTTTAGGGTTGTATTCTGAGGTGTTTATTAATCCACTGGTTACCATTTCATAACTCATAAATTATTCTTCCTGAATGACACTTTCTACTTCCTAGAAACTAGTTCCTCCACTTTTCTCATTTCTTCCTGCCCAACACTAAAGAATGGTTAACCTGAAATTTTCTTTCCTTTCTTAATGGCATATTATCATTTTATGTATTTTGATTATCGGACTCATCCAAATATGTCATCTGTTGGCTGTTTTTACTTAAATGGATTAAATTGAAAAGTGATGAAAGTGCTACAAGAGTCAGACTTTTCCACATACTTAGTGTTTTCAAGGTATCATTTGTTTGGCCTCAAAATTTAAAAGTCTACTTTTCTATTCTTCATTCCCAATGGAAGATGAAGTGCTAAGCCCTGGTTTTAAATTTAAGGAAAGTAAACTTCTGGTCTTTTTTCCTTTCTCCCCTATTTCATTACATTGTAGTATTTTGACTTGGAAGAGACTTTAGAGGATAATTTAGATCAACTTTTTTATTTTTTAGATGAAGAAAGTAAAGCATGGAAGTTAAGTGACTTGTCTAAGTAAGATCTTGCAGCTATTGCCAGATTTTGGACTCTGGTATTGAACCCTGACTCTCACTCCGCTTTCCCCCTTTTTCTTTTTCCTTTTTACTTTTTGTGCTTCTGATAGTTGGCACTAATGTTTCCCAGCCACTCTCTTTTGGGCCAATCCAATGTTCAGTAATGTTGATGTTTCATTGGCAGCCTTGTCCACACCTCAAGATCTATAAAAGTGTGAACTTGGAACCACAATGGTTACCCATATTTTCCCCAATCTGTGCTGTTTTTACCCTTTAGCCAACATTGCTTTATCCTTGCAAACCAGTGAAGAAAAGGAAGCTGCCAGGGGCACTATGATATTCAGAATAATGACTCCTTCCTCAAAGATGTCCATGTCCTAATTCTTGGAACCTCTGCATGTTTGGTTACATGGCAAAGAGGAATTGGGGTTGCTAGTCTGCTGACCGTAAAATACGGAGATTATCTTGGATTAACTTGGTGAATCCAATGTAATCACAGGGGTCTCTGTGGGAGAGGTAATTGGAAGAGAGAACTACCAAGATAGCAGCATGAGGAGTAGGCCTGCTGTTGCTAGCTTTGAAGATGGAGGAAGGGACCATGAGTCAAGGAAAGTGGATAACCTCTACGAGCTAGAAAAGGCAAAGAAACAAATTCCTCCACAGAGCCCCCAGAAGAGAACGCATCCTACAAATACCTTGTCTTAACCCAGTAAGATTTATGTTAGACTTCTGCTTAACAGAACTATAAGATAATAAATATGTGTTGTTTTAAGCCACTAAGTTTGTGGTAATTTGTTACAGTAGCCTCATGCTGCTCCTTAGAAAAAGTCACTCACTTTGGCTTTCCCTCTTCCCGCATGATCTGATTATTTCATTAGGTATCTTGATTTCCCTTACACATCCTGGCTCCATGTTTCTCATCTAGATCCTTGGATAAAACAACCCACTATAAGACTGTTCACGCTGAATCAACTATGAATGTCGTTAGGACACACCTTCTCAGTATTTGGCCGTTAGCTTTACAAAACACACCAATGTTAAGAGGCTATATAAAATTGTGAAACTGTTTTGCTATTGGCTGCTGCTTTTCAGGAATTCAAGGTCAGTACTTATCCAGTACTTCTAACAGCCCTGACCTAACTCTTGAGAGATTACTTTTGTCACCTTGTGATATTTATCAGGGAAACTACCTTTATGGCTATAAATGAAGCTGCTGTGGCTTTGCTATTTATGAAAGAGACTCAGTGAGATGCATATCTTGTTTCTTACTTGACAGAGGAGGAAGATGCTGGGACATAGCCTGGTTACCTATTTTTTGGGCTGACATGCTCAGTAGATTGATGTGCACATTTGACAGCCTGACTTGCCAAGATGTGGCCGACACATGTATTAACTCCTACAAAATCCTTGACTTGATGCAGCACTAACTTTTTTTTTTTTAAAGATTTTATTTATTTATTTGACAGAGAGAGACATGGCGAGAGCAGGAACACAGCGGGGGAGTGCGAGAGGGAGAAGCAGGCTTCCTGCGGAGCAGGGAGCCCAATGTGTGGGACTCGATCCCAGGACCCTGGGATCACGACCTGAGCCGAAGGCAGACGCTTAACGACTGAGCCACCCAGGCGCCTGCAGCACTAACTTTTTTTCTCATTGCCCAATGGCTGTTGTAAAATTAACTGGTGTTGGGGGCTCAATTTTGCAAAAGCCTCAGTGGGTCACCGTGATATGAATTAGTTTGGACAACTGAATCCCCCAGCTTATCAAATTAATGTAATTCTTTATGTGGCTGGAAGGCTTGAATTCACCAAAACTTTATCTTTTCAAGAAATCTGATTCTATGTTAGGGCCACCAGAAAGGCAGAATTCATAATTCCGACTTTCTGCATTTGTTCACTCCATAGCAGGGAAATTTTTTATTGATGAAAGATTTCTTGACCCACTGCAAAATGAGAACCTTACTGAGCCCTCCTTTTTGCACTAAGTCATTTCCCAGGTGGAGAGAAGAGGATATTCCATATTTTTGTAAACCTGAGGGACAGTAGTCATTGTCATGGACCAACTAATTTTTTCAGATGGTATATCATTGAATCTTGTTTCCTTTTTTAATGTTATTATAATGTTTGTTTTGTAATCATAATGCTTAGACAATTTACATTTAATTATCAAGATGATCAAGTTTAAATCTGCCATCTTGCTCTTTGTTTTCTGCATTTCATCTTCATTCCCCATTTCTTGCTTTTTTTGGATTAATAGAGTATTTTTCCATGATTCCATTTATCTGCATTATTGGGACATTAGCTATTTTATTTTTTAGCAGTTACTCTAAGGTTTACAATATATATCTAACTTTATCAATTTATCATTAAGTAATATATCATTTCATACAATATACTTCTGTCTATATTTTTTTATTCCTTTCAAGGAATTTATTTTATTTTATGTTGTATATATATAAGTTTTTCTTTCTTATTTTGGGATCTAGTTCCTTTTAATAAGTAGACCAAAGCACACCCAGGATCTAGTTTTTTGTTTTGTTTTGTTTTGATTTTTGTTTCTTTTTGTTTTTGTTATTGTTTGTTTTCTTTTTTCTGTTGTCATTGTTGTTGTCTTCTCTTTCTCTCTTCTTTTCTTTTCTGGAAAAAATAACAAGATGGAGAAATTCACCCCCCAAAAAGGACAAAAGGTAGTACTCACTGCCAGGGATTTAATCAATATGAATATAAGTAAGATGTCTGAGCTAAAATTTAAAACAATGAATATAAAGATACTAGCTAAAAAAGCATAGAAGACACTAGAGACTCCCTTACTGGAGAAATAATAGAACTAAAATGTAGTCGGGCTGAAATTTAAAATGCTGTTACCAAGATGCCGTCCCAAGTGGAGGCTATAAAAACAAGGATGAACGAAGCAGAAGAGCGAATCATAGATATAGAAGATAAAATGATGGAAAATAAGGAAGCTGAAAAAAGGGGAGAAAGTAAATGCTAGATCACAAAGGGAGACATAGAGACCCCAGCAATTCCATAAAGCAGAAAAATACGTGGATAATAGGGGTCCCAGAAGATGAGAAGTGGGTGAGAGGGGCAGAAAGTTTATTTGAACAAATTATAGCTGAGAACTTCCTTAATCTGGGGAAAGAAACAGGCATTCAAGTCCAGGAGGCACAAGGAAGCCCCCTCAATATCAATAAAAATAGGTCAAGAACCCAATGTATAATAGTAAAGTTTGCACATTTCAAAGATAAAGAGAAATCCTGAAAGCAGCTTGGGACAGGAGGGCCTTAACCAACAAGGGTAGACACAAAAGGCTGGCAGCAGACCTGTGCACAGAGACCTGGCAGGCCAGAAAGGACTGGCATGATTTATTCAGTGTGTGGAATGGGGAAATAGTGCAGCCAAGAATAATTTATCCAGCAAGGCTGTCATTCAGAATAGAAGAAGAGATAAATAGTTTCCAGGACAAACAAAAACTAAAGGAATTTGTGAACACAAAACCAGCCCTGCAAGAAATATTAAAGGGGATCCATTGAGCAGAGAGAGAACCCAAAAGTAACAAAGACTGGAAAGGAACAGAGACAATCTACAGGAGCAGGGACTTTACTGGTAATACAATGGCACTAACTTCATATCTTGCAGTAATTACTCTGAATGTAAAGGGACTAAATTCTCCAATCAAAAGACATAGTGTATCAAAATGGGTAAAAAACCCCCACAACAACACCCATCAATATGCTGTGTATAAGAGACTCATTTTAGACCCAAAGACACCTCCAGATTGAAAGTGAGGGGTGGAAAATGATTTATGATGCTAATAGGCATCAAAAGAAAGCTGGAGTGGCCATCCTTATAACAGACAAACTAGACTTTAAACCAAAGACAGTAATAAGAGATGAAGAAGGACACTACATCATAATAAAAGGGTCTATCCTACAAGATCAAACAATTGTAAATATTTATGCCCCTAACTTGGGAGCAGCCAAATGTATAAACCAGTTAATAACAAAATTAAAGAAACTCACTGGTAATAATACAATAGTAATAGGGGACTTTAACACTCACTCAAGCCAATGGACAGATCATCCAAGCAGAAGATCAATAAGGAAACACAAGGGCTTTGATGACACTGGACCAGATGGACTTCACAGATATATTCAGAGCATCTCATCCTGAAGCAGCAGAATACCCATTCTCCTTGAGTGCACATGGAACATTCTCCAGAATAGATCACATACTGTGTCACAAATCGGGTCTCAACTGATACAGAAAGACTGAGATCATACCATGCATATTGTCAGATCACAATGGTATCAAACTTGAAGTCAACCACAAGAAAAAATTTGGAAGAACCACAAATACATGGAGGTTAAAGAACATCCTAATGAAGAATGAATGGGTCACCCAGGAAATTAAAGAAGAATTAAAAAAATACATGGAAGCAAATAAAAATGAAAACACAACAGTTCAAAAGTTTTGGGATGCAGCAAAGGCAGTCCTAAGAGGGAAGTATGTAGCAATACAGGCCTTCCTCAAGACACAAGAAAAGTCTCAAATACACAACCTAACCTTACATCTAAAGGAGCTGGAAAGTGAATAGCACATGAAGCCTAAATCCAGCAGGAGAAGAGAAATAATTAAGATTAGAGCAGAAATCAGTGATAGAGAAATAGAAGAAAAACAGTACAACTATTAATGAAACTAGGAGCTAGTTCTTTGAAAGAATTAGTAAGATTGATAAACCCCTAGCCAGACATATCAAAAAGAAAAGAGAAAGGACCCAAATAAATAAAATCACGAATGATAGAGGATAGACCACAACCAACATTAAAGAAAGAGAAAAAATTGTAATAGAATATTGTGAGTAATTATATGTCAACAAATTAGGCAATCTCTAAGAAATGAATACATTCCTAGAAACATTTAAACTACCAAAATTGAAACAGGAAGCAATAGAAAACCTGAATAGATACATAACCAGGAAAGAAATTGAATCAGTAATCAAAACTCTCCCAACAAACAAGAGTCCAGGGCCAGATGACTTCCCAGCAGAATTCTACCAAACATTTAAAGAAAAATCAATACCTATTCTTCTGAAATGTTCCAAAAAATAGAAATGGAAGGAAAACTTCCAAACTCATTCTATGGGGCCAGCATTGCCATGATCCCAAAGCCAGACAAAGACCTCACTAAAAAGGAGAATTGCAGACCAATAGCCCTGAAGAACATGGATGCAAAAGTTCTCACCAAAATACTAGCTAATAGGATCCAGCAGTACATTAAAAGGATTATTCACCATGGCCACATGGGATTTATTCCTGGGCTGCAAGGGTGATTCAACATCCGCAAATCAATATGTTAAACAACATTATTAAAAGAAAGGACAAGAACCATATGGTCCTCTCAATAGATGCAGAGAAAGCATTTGACAAAATACAGCATCCTTTCTTGATTAAAACTCTCCGCCATGTAGGGATAGAAGGAACATACCTCAATATCATAAAAGCCATATATGAAAAGCCCACAGGGAATATCATCCTCAGCAGGAAAAAACGGAGGTCAGGAACATGACAGGGATGTCCACTTTCACCACTGTTATTTAACAAAGTACTGGAAGTCCTAGCTAGCCTCAGCAATCAGACAACAAAAAGAAATAAATGCATCCATATTGGCAAGGAAGAAGTCAAACTTTCACTCTTGATAGATGACATGATACTCTATGTAGAAAATCCAAAAGACTCCAGCAAAAAATTGCTGGAATTGATACAGTAAGTCAGCAAAGTGGCAGGATATAAAATCAATGCACAGAAATCAGTTGCATTTCTATACACTAACAGTGTGACTGAAGAAAGAGAAATTAAGGAATCGATCCCATTTACAATTGCACTAAAACCCAAAAGATACCTAGGAATAAACCTAACAAAGAGGTAAAAGATCCATACTCTAAAGACTATAGAACATTTATGAAAGAAATTGAGGAAGGCACAAAAAAAACGGAAAAACATTCCCTGCTCATAGATTGGAAGAACAAATATTGTTAAAACATGTATGCTACTCAAAGCAATCTATACATTCAGTGCAATCCCTATCAAAATACGATCGACATTTTTTACAGAACTGGAAGAAACAATCCTAAAATTTTTATGGAACCAGAAAAAACCCCAAATAGCCAAAGGAATGTTGAAAGAGAAAATCAGAGTGGAAGATGATATTTGCAAATGACTTATCAGATAAATGGCTAGTATCCAAAATCTATAAAGAACTCCTCAAACTCAACACCCCAAAAATAAAAAAATCCAGTAAGGAAATGGGCAGAAGAAATGAACAGACATTTCTCCAAAGAAGACATACATATGGCTAACAGAGACATGAAAAAATGCTCAGCATCACTCAGCGTCAGGGAAGTACAAATCAAAGCCACAATGAGATACCATCTCACACAAATCAGAATGGCTAAAATTAACAAGTCTGGAAACAATAGATGTTTGGTTGATGCATGGGTGGTGTGGTCACCTACAGCAAATACTGGT
This sequence comes from Mirounga leonina, assembly GCF_011800145.1. NCBI lineage: Eukaryota > Metazoa > Chordata > Mammalia > Carnivora > Phocidae > Mirounga > Mirounga leonina. The sequence continues at coordinate 9,593,603 of NW_023270498.1, forward strand.
GATGATGCGGGAAAGAGGGAACCTCTTACGCTGTTGGTGGGAATGCAAACTTCTGCAGCCCCTCTGGAAAACAGTATGGAGATTCCTCAAAATGTTAGAAATAGAGCTACCTTATGACCCAGCAATTGTACTAGTAGGTATTTATCTGAAGGATACAAACATAGTGATTTTTAAGGGGCACATGCATCCCAAAGTTTATAGGAGCAATGTGTACAATAGTGAAAATATGAAGGAGCCCAGATGTCCTTCAACAGAGGAATGGATAATGGAGATGTTGTGTGTATATATACAATGGACTACTACTCACCCATCAAAAAGAATGAAATCTTGCCATTTGCAATGACCTAAATGGAACTAGAGGGTATCATGCTGAGCGAAATAAATCAGTCAGAGAAAAAGACAAATACCTTATGACTTCACTCATATGTGGAATTTAAGAAGCAAAACAGATGAACATAGGGGAGGGAAAGAAAAATAAGATAAAAACAGGGGGAGGCAAACCTAAAAGACTCTTAACTTGAAGAGTCAAACTGAGGGTTGCTGGAATGTAGGTGCTTGGGGGGATGTGGTAATTGGGTGATGGGCATTAAAGACAGCACCTGATGTAATGAACAGTGGGTGTTACATGCAACTAATAAACCTCTAAATTCTATCCCAGAAACCAATAATATAGTATATGTTACATAAATTGCATTTAAATGAAAATAAATAAATAAATAAAAATAAAATTTAAAAATATAACTGCTCTGTGATCCAGTAATCACGCTTCTAAGTATTTACCCCCCAAATACAAAAACACTAATTTTAGGGGATACATGCACCCCTGTGTTTATAGTAGCATTATTTATAATTGCAGATCATGGAAGCAGCCCGTGTCCCATCAATAAAGGGATAAAGACGTGGCATATATAGATAGTGGAATGTTATTCAGCCATCAAAAGAATGAGATCTTGCGCTCACTTGCACATTTGCAGTGACATGGATGGAGCTAGAGTATAATGCTAAGCAAAATACGTCAAAGAAAGACCTACCATTTGATTCACTCATATGTGGAATTTGAGAAACAAACAAGCGAAGGGGGAAAAAGAGAGACAAACTAAGAAACAGACTCAAATATAGAGAATACACTGATTACCAGAGGGGAGGTGGGTGAGGGAAATGGGTAAAATAGGTGATGGGGATTAAGGAGTGCAGTTGTTATGACGAACATTGGGTGATGTGCGGAATTGTTGAATCAGTATATTGTACACCTGAAACTAAAATAACATTGTCTGTTAACTATACTGGAATTAAAATTTTAAAATTAAAGAAATAAAATTAAGTAGCAAATTAGCTTTTTTCCAGCTTTATTGAATTATAGTTGACAAATAAAATTAATAGGTTTTTAAAGATTTTATTTACTTATTTGAGAAAGAGAGAACAGAGGGGGAGGGGAAGAAGCACACTCCCCACTGAGCCAGGAGCCCGACATTGGGCTCGATCCCCGGACCGTGGGACCATGACCTGATCCGAAGGCAGACACTTAACCAATTGAGCCACCGCAGTGCCCTTAAAAATTAATATATTTAGAGTGTACATCATGATGATGTAATATATGTGTACACTGTGAAAGGATTCCCACGATTGAATTAATTAACATTCACCACCACAGATAGGTACCTTTTAACGTGTGTGAGACAACCCTTAAAATACACTCCTGAGCAAATTTCAGTTATGCAGTATACAATATAGTCACCAGACTATACATTTTCCTGTATGTGCTATAGTCACTATGTTGTATGTGGATCCTCAAAACTTATAACTGAAAACTTGTACCCTCTGGCCAGTCGCTTCCCATTTCCCCACCCCCAAGCCCTGGTATCCACCTTTCTACGCTGTTTCTGTGAGTTAGACTTAGTCTTTTTTTTTTTTATTTTTAAGATTCCAAATATAAGGGAGCTCATACAGAATTCACATTTCTCTGGCTTATTTCACTTAACATAATGTCCTTCAGGTTTGTTCATCTTGTTGCAAATAGAGGATTTCCTTTACTTTTTAATGGCTCAGTAATATTCCATTATATATACTTGCATATACATCTCTTTAAACACAGTTGTACTTGCATAAAGAATGTTGAGCACATCCCTTCACTCTAGGTGTGGGTTGGGCGACCACACTGGGAGGCTGCCAGAGGTTGGGGGTATGTATGAGTGAGGCATGCAGGGTGTTGGGGGTGCCCATGGGCCAGTTGGAGGAATTGCAGGCAAGGCATCCCCAGCACCTCAGGTGTGGGTTTCCTGATTCAGTCTATGAAATGGTTAGTGGGATCCATGTCTTTGATACATTTTTAGCTCTGTCTGCTATTCTGTCAGCCCCTCCCTACCCCTCAGTTGTGCAGTTCATCTCAGTATTTTGGATGGGTCAAGAAAGAAGTGGGCCTTTTGGCAGATAACAGCACAGCTGGGGAAGCTGGGCACACACTTACATGCTCTCTCTCTCCCTTGTGGGAAAAATGGCTGCTGAGAGTGTCTTCTGGCGCTGAGCTGTGTCAGGTTGGAGAAATAGTAATGTAGGTAAAGTGAAACTGTTCCTCTTATTCTCTTCAATAAGTCAAATGTGAGATTTTTTTTTAAAAATTGAACTGGAGATGACATACTAGTTTGAGGCATACACCGTAGTGCTTTGACAATTATGTATGTTATGAAATACTCACCACAATAATGTACGTATCATCTGTCACCATTACAGAGTTATTACGATATTATTGGCTATATTCCCTATGCTGTACTTTTCATCCCTGTGACTAACTGACCACCTATACCCCTGTCCCCTTCCCCTCTGGCAACCACTAGTTTCTTCTCCATGAGTCTTTTTTTCTTTGTTCTTGTTATTTATTTATTTGTTCTGTTTTTTTTAGATTCTATATATAAGTGTGAAATCATACGGTATTTTTCTTTCTCTGACTCATTTCACTTAGCATAATACCTGTTAGGTCCATCCATGTTATCACAAATAGCAAGATTTGATCCCTTTTTATGGCTGAGTAATATTCCATTGCACACACACACACACACACTCCACATCTTCTTTATCCATTCATCTATTAGTGGACACTCAGGCTTGTTTCTGTATCTTGGCTTTTGTAAATAATGCTGCCATAAACAGGGGTACATGTATCATTTCAAATTAGTGTTTTTATTTTCTTCAGGGAAATACTCAGAAGTTGAAGGACTGGAGTGTATGATACTTCTATTTTTAGTTTTTTGAGGAACCTCCATACTGTTTTCCAGAGAGGCTGCACCAGTTTACAATCCCACCAACAATGCATGAAGGTTCCCTTTTCTCAACACTTGTTATTTCTTCGATACTAGTGATTCTAACTGGTATGAGGTGTCATCTCATTACAGCTTTGATTTGAATTACTCCAGTGATTAGTGATGTTGAGCATCTTTTCATTTGTCTCTTGACCATCTGTAATGTCTTCTTTGGAAAAATATCTATTCAGGTCCTCTGCCCATTTTGAAATCTGATTATTTGGACTTTTTTGGTGTTGTTATAGGAGTTCTTTATATATATTTTGGGTATTAATCCCTTATAAGATACATCATTTGCAGATACCTTCTTCCATTCAGTAGGTTGTCTTTTGTTGATGGTTTCTTTCACTGTGCAAAAACCTTTTAGTTTGATGTAGTTCCAATTGTTTCCCTTGCCTGAGGAGGCAGATCCAAAAAAGAATTGCTACGACTAAGAATTTACTGCCTGTATTAGGAGTTTTATGGTTTCACGTCTTAGCTTTAGGTCCAAAACCCATTTTGAGTTTATTTTTATGTATGATGTAAGAAAGTGGTCTAATGTTGTTCTTTTTCACGTAGCTGTCCAGTTTTTCCAGCACAATTTATTGAAGAGAATGTTGTTTCCCCACCTAATATTTTTTTTAAGATTTTATTTATTTATTTGACAGAGAGCACAAGCAGGGGGAGTGGGAGAGGGAGAAGCAGACTCCTTGCCAAGCAAGGAGCCCGATGCACAGGATTCAATCCCAAGACTTTGGGATCATGACCTGAGCTAAAGGCAGATGTTTAACCGATTGAGCCACCCAGGCGTCCCTTCCCGACTTAATTTTCTTGCCTTCAGTGTCATTGATAAATTGACCCGTATGTGTGGGTTTATTTCTGGGCTCTCAATTCTGTTCCATTGATCTGTGTGTCTATTTTATGCCAGTACCATACTGTTTTGATAACTATAGCTTTGTAGTTGAGTTTGAAATCTAGAATTATGAGGTTTCCAACTTTTTTCTTCTTTCTCAAGATTGCTTTGGCTATTCTTTTGTGGTTCCATGTGAATTTTAGGATTGTTTTTTCAGTGTCTGTGAAAAATGCCATTGGTATTTTGATAGGGATTGCATTGAATTTGTAGAATGCTTAGAGTAGTATGGCATTTAAACAATGTTAATTCTTCTAATCCATGAGCATGGAATGTCTTTTTTTTTAAGATTTTCTTTATTTGAGGTAGAGTGAGAGAGAGAAAGAGAGAGAGCATAAGCGGGGAGGGGGTAGAGGGACAGAGGGAGAGGTTGAGAAGCAGACTCCCCACTGAGTAGGGAGCCTGATGTGGGGCTCGATCCCAGGACCCTGGGATCATGACCTGAGCTGAAGGCAGACACTTAACCGACTGAGCCACTCAGGTGCCCCTTGGAATGAATGTCTTTCCATTTGTTTGTGTCATCTTTGATTTCTTTCATGAGTGTCTTAAAGTTTTTAGAGTATAGGTCTTTTACCTCTTTGGTTAAATTTATTCCTAGGTATTTTATTCTTTTTGATGCAATTGTAAATTGGATTGTTTTTCAGTTTTTCTTTCTGCTTATTAGTGTATAGAAATGCAGTATTTCTGTATATTGGTTTCATAGCCTGCAACTTCACTGAATTAATTTGTTCAATTTTGTGTGTGTGTGTGTGTGTGTGTATGTAGTCTTTAAGGTTTTCTGATTATAGTAACATGTCATCTGTGCATGGTACTGTCTTCAAATTTACTTCTTCCTTACCAATTTGGATGCCTTTATTTATTCATTTTTTTTCATCTGATAGGTGTAGCTAGGACTTCCAGTACTATGTTGAATAGAAGTAGTAAGGGTGGACATCCTTGTCTTATTCCTGATCTTAGAGGAAAAGCTTTCAGATTTTCACTATTGCACATGATGTTAGCTATGGTTTTGATATATGGCCTTTACCATGTTAAGGTATGTTCCTTCTGTAGCCACTTTGTTGCAGGTTTTTATTGTGAATGGATGTTGAATTTTGTCAGATGCTTCTGCATCTGTTGAGGTGATCATATGATTTTTGTCCTTCGTTTTGTTAATTTGGTGTATCACATTGATTGATTTGTGCATATTGAACCATCTTTGTGTCCCTGGAAGAAATCCTGCTTATTTGAAGTAAATGATCCTTTTAATGTGTTTTTAAATTCGATTTGCTGGGCACCTGGGTGGCTCAGTTGGTTGAGCGACTGCCTTAGGCTCAGGTCATGATCCTGGAGTCCCGGGATCAAGCCCCACATTGGGCTCCCTGCTCAGCAGGGAGTCCGCTTCTCCCCCTGACCCTTCCCCCCTCTCATGCTCTCTCTATCTCATTCTCTCTCTCAAATAGATAAATAAAATCTTTAAAAAAAAAAAATTCGATTTGCTAATATTTTGTTGAGGATTTTTGCATCTGTATTCATCAGGGATATTGGCCTGTAATTTTCTTTATTTCTTTTTTTTTTTTTTTTTTGTAGTGTCTTTGTGTTTGGTGTCCCATAATGCTGGTATCATAGAATGAATTGGGAAGCATTCCTTCCTCTTTAATTTTTTGGAATAATTTTTGAAGCATAGGCATTAACTCTTCTTTAAATGTTTGGTAGAATTTACCTGTGAATGAATTTCCTGGCCTTTAGTTTCTTGGGAGTTTTTTTGTTTTTGTTTTTGATTTTCTTTCTTTTTTTTTTTGAGAGAGAGTGCGTGTGTAAGAGATGGGGGAGGGTGGGGAGGAGCAGAGAGAGAGAGAGAGAGTATCACAAGGAGGCTCCACATTCAGCATGGATCCCAGCATGGGGCCCGATCTCACAACCTGAGCTGAAACCAAGAGCCTGACGCTCAACTGACTGAGCCCTCCAGACATCCTGGGAGTATTGATTCAATATCATCACTAGTAACTGGTCTGTTCAGATTTTCTGTTTCTTCCTGATTCTGTCTTGGAAGATTTTATGTTTCTAGGAATTGATTCATTTCTTCCAGGTTGTCCAATTTATTGGCATATAATTTTTCATAGTAATCTCTTATAATCCTTTGTATTTCTCTGGTGTCAGTTGTAATTTCTCCTCTTTTATTTCTGATTTTATTTATTGAGTCCTCTCTTTTTACTTGCTGAGTCTGGCTAAATGGTTATCAATTTTGTTTATCTTTTCCAGAGAACTAGCTTTTAGTCTCATTGATCTTTTCTGTTGTTTTTTAAGTCTCTGTTTCATTAGTTTCTACTCCGATCTTTATTATTTTCTTCCCTCTACTAGCTTTGGGCTTTGTTTTTTCTTTTTTAGTTCTTTAGGTGTGAGGTTAGATTGTTTATTTGAGATTCTTATTGTTTCTTGAGGTAGGCCTATATTGCTGTAAACTTCCCTCTTAGAACTGCTTTTGCTGCATCTCAAAGATTTTGAACTATAATGTTTCCATTTTCATTTGACTCCAGGTATTTTTTGATTTCCTCTATTTCTTTGTGAACCCATTGGCTGTTTAGTAACATTTTATTTAGCCCACATGTGTTTGTGTTTCTTCCAGCTTTTTCCTAGTAATTGATTTTTAGCTAAATACTATTGTGGTTGGAAAAGATGCTTGATATGATTTCAGTCATCTTGAATTAATTGAGATTTGGTTTATGGCCTAACATGTTCCATGTTTACCTTAAAGACTGTGTATTCTGCTATTTCTGGATGGGATATTCTTTATTATCTGTTAACCCCAACTGGTTTAATAAATCATTCAAAGCCACTGTTTCCTTAATGTGTTACTATCTGAATGATCTATCCCTGATGTAAGTGGGGTGTTAACATCCCTTCCTGTTACCGGATTACTGCCAGTTTCTTCCTTTTTATCTGTTAACACATGGATTATATATTTAGGTGCTCCTATGTTGGGTGCAGAGATAGTTACAGTTGTAATACCTCTTATTGAATTGATTCCTTTATCGTTATGTTATGAACTTTTTTTGTCTCTTGTTGCAGTCTTTGTTTTAAAGTTTATTTTGTTTGATGTGAGTATTGCTATCCTAGCATTTTGTTGTTCTATTTGCATGGAATATCCATCCCTTCACTTTTAATTTGTATATGCCTTTAGGTCTGAAGTGAGTCTCTTGTAGGCAGGAAGCTTATAAATGGATCTTGTTTTTTTTACCCATTCAGTTACCCCATGTATTTTGATTAGAGTGTATGGTCCATTTAGATTTAAAGTAATTATTGATAGGTTTTTACTTATTTCCATTTTAATTGTTTTCTGGTTGGTCTTGTAGTTCTTCTCTGTTCCTTTCTTCGTCTCTTGCTCTCTTCCCTGTGTTTGATGGATTTCTTTAGTGTTAATGCTTGGATTTGTTTCTCTTTATTTTTTGTCTGTAGTATAGGTTTTTGGTTTGAGGTTACCATGAAGGTCATATATAACATCTCGTGCATAGAGCAGTCTATATTAAGTTGATGGTTGCTTACGTTTGAATACATTCTAGAAGCCCTATATTTTTACTCTCCTCTCCATGTTTTATGTATATGATGTAATATTTTATACTTTTTAATTTTGTGTATCCCTTTACTAATATTTGTAGATATAATTGATTTTACTTTTTTGATTTAACCTTAATACTAATTTTGCAAATGGTTGGTACTTTTACTATGTATTTTCTTTTACCACTGGAATTTCTTCCTTTCATAATTTTCTTATTTATAGTTATGGACTTTTCTTTCCACTTAAAGAATTCCCTTTAACATCTCTTGTTAGGGCTGTGTAGTGATGATGAATTCACTTTTAACTTTTGTTTATTTGGGAAAGTCTTTTATTTCTTCTTCAGTTGTGAATGATATCTGTGGCAGGTAGCATTTTTTGGCTGAAGTTTTTTTTTTCCTTTCAATGTTTTGAATATATTGTGCTACTTTCTTCTGGACTGCAGTGTTTCTTCTGAAAATTTGCCTGATAGTCTTACGAGGTTTCCCTTGTATGTATTTTCTTTTCTCTGGCTGGTGTTTAGATTCTCTCTTTATCTTTAATTTTTGTCATTTTAACTATTATGTGTTTTGGTGTTGACCTCCTTGGGCTCTTCTTATTTGAGTCTCTCTCTACTTCCTGGACCTGGATGTCTCTTTCCTTCCCTAGATTAGGAAAGTTGTCAGATACTATTTCTTCAAATAAATTTTCTGCCTCTTCTCTCTCACTTCTCCTTCTGGGACCCCAATAAATAATGAATGTTACTATTCTTGATGTTGTCACAGAGGTGAACCCTGCCTTCCAGATCACTTATCCATTCTTCTTCATCCTTTAAGCTGCTGTTGATTCCCTCTAGTGTATTTTTCATTTTCGTTATTGTATTCTTTAGTTCTGACTGGCTCTTTTTTAGGTATTCTCTTTGTTGAATTCTCAGAGTTCACCCACTCTTCTCTGAAGTCCAGTGAGTGTCCATATGACCATTCCTTTGAACTCTTTATTAGGCATATTGCTTTTTTTTTTTTAAGATTTTATTTATTTGACAGAGAGAGACACAGCGAGAGAGGGAACACAAGTAGGGGAAGTGGGGGAGGGAGAAGCAGGCTTCCCGCGGAGCAGGGAGCCTGATGCGGGGCTTGATCCCAGGACCCCGGGATCATGACCTGAGTTGAAGGCAGATGCTTAATGACTGAGCCACCCAGGCGCCCCTATATCTGTTTTTGTTCTTGTTGTAGATGGCTATATGCAGCTGTACCTAGTCCTGACTAATGAAAACAGGGTGCTAGAAGAGGCCCAGGTTTTTATTCTGGATGACTGAACAAAGGGTGATGCATTGGGTCAAGAACAAATAAGCTAGGAACTTCTGGGAACAGATAATCCTATTAAACAATTATACACTGACATGGATAAGTCTCTGCAATTAAATTTTTTTTTTAAATCATGAAAACATTCAACCTGTATTTGAATCTTTTTTTTTTTCTTTTGTTTTCTTAGGTGTAAACATTGATCTCATGCTTTAATAACTTTAGGAATTTGATGACTAGTCGTACATCATGGTGGAGTTCTGAAGTATAAGTGCTCTTTCTGCTTCATTTTTCTGTTAATGGAGGTATAGGTCTTAATCACAACATTCTTGAATTACAAAGAAATTTTTAAGTTTGGGGATCCTCACAAGATAAATTGAAATAAAACATGGAAGAATGCATCACGTGTTGGAACTATTTATGAAGTGCTATTTTTACTTCAGATTATGTCTTTTCCCTCAGTCACTAACTCTTAACCTTTATCACATGTTTTGAACTTTCTTTTTTTAAAAAATATTTTTATTTATTTATTTGACAGAGAAAGAGAGAGAGAGAGCACAAGAAGGGGGAGCGGCAGGCAGAGAGAGAGGGAGAAGCAGGCTTTCTGCTGAGCAGAAAGTGTGACATGGGGATCGATCCCAGGACACTGGGATCATGACCTGAGTCAAAGACAGACACTTAACTGACTGAGCCACCCAGGCACCCCTGTTTTGAACTTTCATGTCAAAATTATTGTTGAGCACACCTAGGGAAAGTTAAATTGAATTTACATTTTTGGCATTATTTATTATCAAACTTTTAAATGACAGTAATTTTGGAGTGTAGATTTCACTTTGCTTTTTAATTCTTCAGGCTAGTCAAGGAATTTTTAGGATGCAAGTATATTTTTAATTTATCTTCTTCCTCTGATCTTTCTCCCTCCAGAAAAATATGATGGATTTGTGGTGATAGTTTTAAGCTTACAGCCATCAAGGAAGCATTTAAAATGTCTTTAGGCAAGCTTGTTTTCCCTATCTTCTTGTCTGGGTGTGATAAAAGCTGAGTGTCTCTTTTTATAACTTTTTAAAAATATGTCTTCTTTAGATGCTGGCAAACAAGTTGAAATTTGAATGACCTGTGAAATCTTTCATGGAGATGACTGTCTGGGAAAAGGAAACTCTAGGACAGATTTTGAGCTAGAGCTAATGTAATGCATCCCAGCGAAGCAGTGCTTGGAACTCAGGTAGCTTTAAGCAGGTAAGTTAATAGCAGAGTAAATTTGCCAGAAACAAGCATGTATAAAAGATTAAAAGAAAAGGAAACAGTAAGGCCATTGATAACAAAATACAGGGAGCAGGATTCAGGGCCTTTGTGGAAATCTGTAGAGGCCAGAGGCTCTAAAAGTTGAGACTGCTTCATTTTTCTTTTGATGTGACAGTCTTAAAAAAAAACAATAATAAGGCTCAGGCTGGGACCAACATGGAAACTCACTTATATCGGTGTTTGTTTTTTTTTTAATATTTGTATTATAGCACAGGGCGGTGTCATATACACGAGGCCTTTTTCTGTGCAAACTGCATTTCACTGAAAACAAAGACAGGCTTGCTTGAAACTGAATTGACAGCTTTGTGGCTGTAAAGATAAATATAGCACTTTTCAGGTAGTGAATTCATGAATAATCAATGAGCCAGCAAAGGACGAAAAGTGGCAGATGGCAGCCTGGTGTGTATTAAGTGTGATTGTCACATTCCCTGCCCCTTTTTCCCTTCTCTCATTTATTGACGGAAACAAAGCCAGCCTCATGTAGCCAGAACACAGTATCTCTGAAAAAGTCTACTTAGGCAAAGTGTTAACAGGGAAGTTTATTCATTAAATGTCTCCCTACTGCTTGGCTGTTTTAATAGTCTAGCCCAAATTGTTTGTGTTAATTGAAATTTTATACAGAATGAAAATTTGACTTGAATTCTTGAAGTAGTTTTTGTTTTTTAAAATTACTATTACATCAGTATTTCCAAATAAGTAACACTTACTGCTAATTTGCCAGCATGTTTCTCTAAATAAACCACAAATATATTATAGCTGTGTTTTCATGCCTTCAACTAGGATATAAAACAAACTGGAGAAGGCATTCTTAATTTCCCTTTGTATCAACCAACACTTCTTTGACAATACTGATTTTATTATTTTTAACAAAAAATAACCAGTTTTAATGGAAATTCTTTGGTAAAACTGGAAGTTTCTAGAATAGTGTTCTAAGGAACTGTTAATGGGGAGGTATTTGTTCACAACCCAAGTAATAACTCTACCACTTGGAAACATCAGTCTTCTTGGTGTCTAACGAAGGGTGAGGTGTTTAGTCCACTGAGTCTGTTTGCACCTTGCGTTTGTCTGGCTTTGTGCTAAGGATCTGATTCTGAAAGATTTAACATTGGAGGGTCTCTAGATTAGCCTGATTCTGCAGTTCCCTCAGATCCACTCGAGTCTTCCCAAACCCTTTGAAATTGGCAGAGGAATTAGCAGTAAGTTTTGATAAAGTACATGTGGTAGAAAGAATTACTGTCTGTTTTGAGTGGTTCCTCCCAACTCCCACCAAAAAAGGTTCTGGAAACATGTTCTTAGAATTGTAGGTTCCCATATGAACATGGAATACAGCAAGTTTTCTGTTAAAGGGCTTTTAATATTAAGGAATCAGCAGAGCAGTACATTAATTATTTTATTCTAGTGGTAAAAGTGAGCCACTGATTAGCATCTGGCTTTATTCAAATTCATTGTAAGAGTCCTTGATAAGATTTTTCAGGTAAATTCTCTTGAACTGTGTACCACTAGCATTCCCTCCCCCCCCATGTGTAATTAACTTTCCCCGTGTGACATCATCCCCCTATAATTCAGAGTAGTGAATGGTCATGAGATATTTAGCAGGTAATTTGTTACATCTAGGAATTGGATTAAGTTTGTCATTAGTTTACTTTTACAATACAAATGAGGGTAGACTTACACTTAATTTTATAATAGTTTTTCGACTTGTTTCCTTGAGCATGGGGAGGAGGAGATGGTGTTACTGTGAATGCACTTACTTATTCTATAGCCTGGCATGTATTTGTGCATTTAAGTGTCATGTGGCATGTGTGTTCGAGAAGAAAAAAATATGAAGGGCTACTCTTGTGTAAACGGTGTTGAAGAAAAACGAAGTGTAATATCTGTTGAAAAATAAACTTGGCCTATAACCTTTAACCTTTAAAATTACCTTCAACCAAGCAACGCCATCAGTTTATCAGCAGTTTAGAAAATGCCTGATACTTATGCCATGGTTCAGCTATGGAAAGCATGGATTGGGTTGGAATGTGAGTGGTCATGGGAAGCCTGCCCTTAAAAATCCTGAAGATAAGCCCTATTGCTGAATTGTGTATATTTACTCCCTCTGTGACTAACTCAGTAAAGCCTATTCATCAAGGAAATCTTGTCCTTGACTCAGGTCCATTTGTCACAAATCATACACTTCAACTTTAGGATTACGTCAGGCTGAAATTATGAACAAAGCATGTTGCTATGTTCATTCTTTTATAACACAAAGAGTGGCTTATCATCAAATTGCCTACGGTAGTATCACCAGCAGTTTTATGTATTTAGGGTAATTTCTGCCAACTCTTCCTGAAAGCTATTGAGCTTTCACTTTTGGAACAAGAAATAAAGAATCCCTGTTGTGTATTAAAATGCTTAATTTGCCAAACATTGTATTATGCTGAACCCAAAACAAGTTAATACAGTTTCTACTTGTGGGTAAACACAGAGTACTGTTAGGAAGATATAACACACATGAGACAGAAGAAAAGCTTACCCAGAGCTGAATTTTAAGAACAGTTTTGATTTTTATCAAAAACCATCTTAGTTGTTGGAGGTTTATAATCTATAAAACAGAAGTGATAGAGCTACCATTGGGTGGGGGAGGAGGAAGGCACATTTAAAAATTCTATTTAAGAAGCCATTATTGAACCTCTTTTTTGTTTCAGAAACTCTTTGATAGTCACTGGGGTTACAAACTTGATTATACCCCCAAGATACTCAGATGTATAGGATGACATGAGCAGCTCTCAACTGCCTTGCCCTTTACAGATTCCAGATTGTTTTTATGAATCTCCATTATTCTTTATAGCAGAACTGTTGGGGCTTTTACAGTTCATAGGCCCAGAGAGATTAAATGAAGAATTGAGTAGGTATTTAGTCCGACTGCTGTGTTTCTGCAGTATCTTTGGGATATGCTAACTAACCAAATGAGGAATTAGCTAAACTATTAATAAGCCATGCACAGGTGCACAAGGGACCTTTAGAATATATCCTGTCTTGGTCTTCGAGTGACTTTGCTGGGATAAAATGGTGCAGCAAAGCCATTTAGTAGTTTGATAATATTTAAAAAATGAGATATTTATTTTTCTTTATATATATATTTTTAAAGATTTTATTTATTTATTTGAGAGAGAGAATGAGAAAGAGAAAGCACACGAGAGGGGGGAGGGTCAGAGGGAGAAGCAGACTCCCTGCTGAGCAGGGAGCCCGATGCGGGACTCGATCCAGGGACTCCAGGATCATGACCTGAGCCGAAGGCAGTCGCTCAACCAACTGAGCCACCCAGGCGCCATATTTTTCTTTATATTATGACAGATATTTAAGTGCATAATGTGCATGAGACATTGTATTTATTGACTATTCTGTTTGGTTCTGTTGTCACTCTTAGTAATTTAAGCATGCTTAATGCAGAAGATTTGAAAGTACAGATAAATATGAAGATCCAGAAAAAGTTACCTCTGCCTCTCATCACCTAGAAGTTCTGAACATTTTTATCCATTTCCTCAGGTTCCTTTTTATCCTTAAAAAATAGGTCCTATTTTATAGAGACCATGATTCAATTCTACTATTATGTAGGAACTTTCCCCTCACATTGAATATAGTTAATATTTCTTGAACATTTGTTATATGTTTGGCTCAGAGGTAATATAGTATTATTTTATATTTTTATTTTTAAAGATTTTTATTTTTTATTCATGAGTGAGAGAGAGGCAGAGGGAGAAGCAGGCTCCCTGCGGAGGAGGGAGCCCAATGCGGGGCTCGATCCCAGGACCCCAGGATCATGACCTGAGCCGAAGGCAGCCGCTTAACCGATTGAGCCACCCAGGCTCCCCTGTTTTATATTTTAAAGATGTGTTTTTCATATACATTAAAATACATGCAAAAGAACCTATGTATCACATATATGTTACGGATTTCTGTGAATGGATCACCTAATGTAAGAACAATGTGAGAACCTAGAATACTAATGAAGAGTGGCAGAATATGCCACCTAAGAATATGCCACTGTGGCATAAGGATTATTTTTAGCTAAAGGCACTGGAAAAACAGCAGGTACAAAGAAGGGTGCTCTGACCTTCCAAATGAAAGATGCCCTCCCTATGCAGGGAGCAAACATTCTTATCACCAAAGTCAGGAGTTGAGACTGAGTACTCTGTACAAAGAGACCTTGTTAAAATAATTCCTATTTTCCTTTATGTTTGCCATATATCTTAGTTATTTTATAGGATTTGTATGCTTTTCTCCTGTTAATCTGTCTTTTAACTAGTCAGTTTAATTCTCAGGCCCAGCTGGAGACTCTAAGATGGTAGAGATAAAATTTTACCTCCCCATCAGAAATACTACTGTCCTCAATTTTATCTTTTTTTTTTTTTTGCCTTTTAAATTTTTATTATTTTACCTTATTTTTTCAATTTAATTTAATTTTTTAGGATTTATTTTTTTATTGAAGAATAATTGACATACAGTGTTGTACTAGTTCAGGTGTATAACAGTGATTTACTATTTATATACATTACAAAATGGTCACTACAATATCTCGTTACCATCTGTCAGTATACAGAGTTCTTACAATATTATTAACTATATTCCCTATGCTGTACATTACTTCCTGTGTTTATTTTATAACTGGAATATTGTACCTCTTAATCTTCTTCACCAATTTGGTCTGTCACCACCACCACCCCCCTCCCCCACTCCAGCAAACACCATTTTTTCTCTATGACTGTGTTTCTGTTTTGTTTGTTCATTTGTTTCGTTCTTTGGATTCTACATATAAATGAAATCATACAGCATTTGTCTTTCTCTGTCTGACTTATTTCATGTAGCGTAACACCTTCTAGGTCAGTTCATATTGTTGTGAATGGCAAGATTTCATTCCTTTTTATGGCTGAGTAATGTTCCATTGTGTAAATTTACCACATCTTCTTTACCCATTTATCCATCAGTGGACCTAGGTTGCTGCCATACCTTGCCTATTGTAAATAATGCTGCAGTGAACATAGGAGTGCCTGTGTCTTGTTGTATTAGTGTTTTCATTTTCTTTTTTTTTTTTTAAGATTTTCTTTTTTTTTTTTTTATTCATGAGAGAGCGAGAGAGAAAGGCAGAGGGAGAAGCAGGCTCCCAAGGAGCAGGGAGCCCGATGCGGGACTCGATCCCAGGACCCTGAGATCATGACCTGAGCCGAAGGCAGACGCTTAACCATCTGAGCCACCCAGGCGCCCAGTGTTTTCATTTTCTTTGGATAAATATCCAGAAGAGGAATTGCTGGATTGTATGGTATTTTCTACTTTTAATTTTTTGAGGAACCTCCATACTGTTTTCCATAGTGGCTGCACCAGTTTGCATTCTCACCAACAGTCCACGTGTGTCTCTTTTCTCCACATTTTCACCAACACTTGTTATTTATTTGTTGATTTGATGATAGCCATCCTGACAGGTGTGAGGTGATACCTCATTGAGGTTTTGATTTGCATTTACCTGATGATTAGAGATGTTGGGTATTGTTTTATGTGTCTGTAGGCCATCTCCATGTCTTCTTTGGAAAAATGTCTATTCAGGTCCACTGCCCATTTTTTAATTGGATTGTTTTTTTTTTTAATATTGGGATGTATGAGTTTTTTAAATATATTTTGGATGTTAATTCCTTATCAGATATATCATTTGCAAATAGGTTGCTTTTTCATTTTGATGATTTCTTTTGCTGTGCAATAAACTTTTTAGTTTAATGTAGCCCCTTTTAATGTTCTTGCCTGAGGAGACATATCTAAAAAAAATGTTGCTAAGATCAATGTCAAAGAGTTAACTACTGTATTTTCTTCTAGGAGTTTTATGATATCGGGTCTTTAATCCATTTGGAGTTTATTTATGTATATGGTATAAGAAAATAGTCCAGTTTCATTCTTTTGCATTTAACAGTCCAGTTTTCCCAACACCATTTATGGAGGAGACTTCCCCATCTTATAGGAAGAGTGTTCAGATTTTCACTGAGCAGTATGATATTAGCTGTGTGTTTGTCATATATTGCCTTCATTATGTTGAGGCATGTTTCCTCTATACCCACTTTGTTGAGAGTTTTTATCATAAATTTATGTTGAATTTTGTCAAATGCTGTTTTGTCTGCATCTGTTGAGATGATCGTATGGTTTTTGTCTTTCATTTTGTTAGTGGGGTGAATTACATTGATTGATTTGTGGATATTGAACTATCCTTGCATCCCTGGAATAAATCCCACTTGATCATGGTATATAATGCTTTTGATGTATTTTTTAAATTCATTTTGCTTATATTTTGATGAGGATTTTTGCATCTATGTTCATTCATCAGGGATATTGGTCTGTAATTTTCTTTTTTTGTAGTGTTTATGTCTGGGTTAGTATCAGGGTAATGCTGGCCTCATAGAATGTATTTAGAAGCATTCCTTCTTAAATTTTTTGGAATAGTTTGAGAAGGATAGTTATTAACTTGTCTTTAAATGTTTGGTAGAATTTACCTGTGAAGCTGTCTGGTCCTAGACTTGTTTGCTGGGAGGTTTTTGGTTTTTTTGTTTTGTTTTGTTTTGTTTTTTAATTATTGATTCAATTTAATTACCAATCTATTCAGATTTTCTAATTCTTAATGATTCAGACATGGAAGTTCGTATGTTTCTAGGAATTTATCCATTTCTTCTAGGTTTTCCAATGTGTTGGCATATAACTCTTCATAGTAGTCTCTTTTGATCCTTTGTATTTCTGTGGTATCAATTATAACTTTCTTTTCTCACGTTATTTATTTGGAACCACTCGTTTTCTTGATGAGTTGGCTAAAGGGTTATCAGTTTTATCTTTTCAAAGAATCAGCTCTTAGTTTCATCAGTCTTCTCTATTTTTTTTTTTAGTCTCTATTTCATTTATTTACACTCTAATCTTTATTATTTCCTTCCCTCTACTAACTTTGTGCTTTGTTTTTTCTCCTTTTTTTTCATTCTTTAGGTATAAAGTTGATTATTTATTAGAGATTTTCTTGTTTCTTTAGGTGGGTAAGGGCTGTATCATTATAAATTTCCCTGTTAGAACTGCTATTTTGTGTTCCATAGATTTTGAAATGGGTTTTCATTTTCATTTGTCTCAAGATATTTTTTTATTTCCTGTTTGATTTCATTGACCCATTGATTGTTGATAGTGTTGTTTAATCTCCACATGTTTTTGTTTTTTCTTTGTAATTGATTTCTAGCTTCATACCATTGTTTTTGGAAAAGATGTATTATTTCATCCATCTTCTTAAATTTATTGAGACCCATTTTGTGGCCTCACATACAAATTATCCTTGAGAATGTTCCATGTGCATTTGAGAATAATGTGTATTCTGCTGTTTGCAAAAATTTCCTGCCATTATGTAGATTGTCTTTTCATTTTATTGATTGTTTCTTTTGCTGTCCAGAAGCTTTTAAGTTTGATATAGTCCAGCTTGTTGATTTTTGGTTTTGTTGTTTTGCTTTTGGTATCACATGCAAAAAACCATTTCCAAGACCCATGTCAAGGAGCTATTTCCCTATGTTTTTTTCTGGGCGTTTTGTGGTATCAAGTCTTATGTTTTAGTCTTTGATATATTTTGAGTTAATTTTTTTGAGTTTTATAAATGAGGAGTCCAGTTTCATTGTTCTGCTGTGTTTATCCAGTTTTCTCAGCAATATTTGTTGAAGAGACTATACTTTCTCCATTGAGTGTTCTTGGCTCCCTTATAGTGTATTATTTGACTCTACATGTTGGGTATTAATTCTGGGCTCTCTGTTATATTTTCTTGGTCTTTGTGTCTATTTTTATACCAAACCATATTGTTTTAGTTACTATAGATCTGTAATACAGTTCAAAATCAGGAAATATAATTCCTCTGTTTTTGTTCTTCTTTCTCAGGATTGCTTTGACTATTCAAGGTCTTATGCATTTCCACACAAATTTTAAGATTGTGTTTTCTGTTTCTGTGAAGAATGCCATTGGGATTTTGATAGTGATTAAGTTGAATGTATAGATGGCTTTGTGTAGTATGGACAATTAATGATATTATTTCAGTTCATGAATATGGGATGTCTTTCCATTTGTTTCTTCTTTGATTTCTTTTAAGAAAGTCTTACAGTTTTCATTTTATAGCTCTTTCCTGTCTTTGCTAAATTTATTTTTTGGTATTTTGTTTTTTTTTAAGCTATTGTTAATGGGATAGGTTTTTGTTTTTTTGTTTTTGGTTGTTTAATTATTAGTGCGAAATGTAACTGGTTTTCTGTGTTGATTTTATACCCTGAAACTCACTGAATTTTTAACTAGTTCCAGCAGTTTTGGGGATGAATCTTTGCAGTTTTCTATATAAAAAAATCATGTTATCCGCAAATAACAACAATTTTACTTCTTCTTTTTTGACTTGGATGCTTTTTATTTCCTTTTCCTGCCTAATTGTTCTGTTTTGGTCTCCTAGTAATATGTGGAATATGACTGGTTATAGTGGGCATCCTTGTCTTGTTCCTGATCTTAGAAGAAAAACTTTCTGTTTTTCACTTTTGAGTATGATGGTAGCTGTGGGTTTGTTGTATATGGCCTTTATTATGTTGAGGTGTGTGCTTTCTATAACCAATTTGTTGAGCATTTTTATCATGAAAAGATGTTGTATTTTGTGAAATGCTTCTTCTACATCTATTGATATGATCATGTGACTTTTATCTTTCATCCATTAATGTGATGTATTATACTTACTGATTTTCATATGCTGAATCCATCCTTGCATCCAGGGATAAATCCTTCTTGGTCATAGTGTATAATCCATTTAACATGTTCTTAAATTCAGTTTGCTAATATTTTGTTGAGAATTACTGCATGTTTATTCATTGGGGTATTGGTCTACAGTTTTCTTGTAGTACCCTTATGTGGCTTTGGAATCATGGTAATACTGGCTTTATAGAATGAGATTTGAAGTGTTCCCTCCTCTTCAGTTTTTTGGAAGAGTTTGAGAAGGGTTGACATTAATTTTTCTTTCTTTCTGGTAGAATTTGCCAGTTAAGCCATCTGGTCCTGGGGTTTTCTGTTTTGGGAGGTTTTTGATTGCTTATTCAATCTCTACTCATAATGGATCTATTCAGATTTTTTTTTTTTTTCTGATTCATTCTTGGTAGATTATGTGCTTCTAGGAAATTTTATTTCTTTTATAGTATAATTTTTTGGTATATAATTGTTTGTGGAAGTCTTTATGATCATATATAATTCTGTAGTATCAGTTGTAGTATTTCCTCTTGCATTTCTAATTTTATTTATTTGAGTCTTCTCTTTTTGTTGGTTATTCTGCTAAAGTTTTGTCAATTTTGTTTACCTCGTAGAGAAACCAGCTTGTAGTTCTGTTGTGCCTTTCTATTGTTATATTTGTTTCAATTTCATTTATTTCTGCTCTGATCTTTGTTATTTCTTTCCTTCTGCTAACATGGGCTTTGTTCTTCTTGTAATTCCTTGAGGTATACAGTTAGGTTGTTTATTTGGGAGGTTTTTCTTAATATAGCATTTATTGCTATAAACCTCCCAATTACAACTGCTTTTGCTGCATTCCATAAATGTAGTATATAACTATGTTTACTTTTTCTTTCTTTATGTTATGTTAATCACCATACATTACATCATTAGTTTTTGATGTAGTGTTCCATGATTCATTGTTATGTTTACTTTTTCATTTGTTTCAAGTTAATTTTTTTTTATTATTATTACCACCCATTTGTTCTGCAGGAGTGTGTTAATTTCCACACATTTGTGAATTTTCCAGGTTTCCTCCTTTTATTGACTTTCAGTTTCATAGCATTATGGTCAGATTGGTACGATTTCAATCTTTTTAAAATATGGTAAGAATTGTTTTGTGACCTAACATATGATCCATTTTTGAGGATGTCCCATGTGCCTATGAAAAGAAGGTATATGCTGCTGCTGTTGGATGGTATGTTCTGTAAATGTCTGGTAGGTCCATTTGGCCTAAAGTATAGTTTGAGTCCCAAGTTTCCCAATTAATTTACTGTCTGGATCATCTATCCATTGTAAAGTGGGATTATAAAGTCCCCTACTGTTATTGCATTGTTGTCTGCTTCATCTTTCATATCTGTTATATATGTCTTCTGTATTAGGTACTCCAATGTTGAGTGCATATATATATTTACAGTTGTTGTATCCTCTTGATTAAATGACCCCTTTATCATTATGTAATGATTTTTGTTTCTTGTTACAGTTTTGACTTAAAGTTAATTTTGTGTGATAATAAGGTTAGCTATCTGTTCTTTTTTGGTTTCCATTTGTGTTCAAATATCTTTTTCCATCTTTTCACATTGAGACTATGTGTGTCCTTAAGTATTAAGGAGTGTATTGTAGGCAGCATATAGTTGTGTCTTACTTTTATGCATATAGACCCTCTATTCTTTTGATTGGAGAATTTAACCCATTTATATTTAAAGTAATATTTGTAGGTGGTTATTAATAATGCCATCTTACTAATTTTTTTCTGGTTGTTTGTAGTTCCTTTGTTCCTTTCTTTCTCTCTTGTTGTCTTTCTTCTGAATTGATAACTTTCTGTAGTGGTATACTTTGGCTCCCTTTATTAAATCTTTTAGCTATGTAGGTTTTTGCTTGTGGTTTCCATGAGCCTTCCATAACATATCTTTTTTTTTTTTTTTTAATTCAACTTAGTTAACGTATAGTGTATTATCAGTTTCAGGGGTAGAATTTAGTGATTCATCGGTTGCATATAACACCCAGTGCTCATTACAGCAAGTGCCCTCCTTAATGCCCCTCACCCAATTACCCCATCCCCCCTTCCACCACCCCTCCAGCAACCCTCAGTTTGTTCCCTGTAGTTAAGAGTCTTTTATGGTTTGCCTCCCTCTGTTTTTATCTTATTTTATTTTTCTTTGCCTTCCCCTATGTTCATCTGTTTTGTTTCTTAAATTCCACATATGAGTGAAATCATATGGTATTTGTCTTTCTCTGACTGACTTATTTTGCTTAGTGTAATACCCTCTAGTTCCATTCACGTCATTGCAGATGGCAAGGTTCCATTCTTTTTGATGGCTGAGTAATATTCCATGGTATATATACACCACCTCTTCTTTATTCATCTGTTGATGGATATCTGGGCTTCCATAATATATTTTACAGATATTTATCAGTCTATTTTAAACATTGCAACATAATTTTAATTGCATACAAAAAGCTCTACCCTTTTACTCTCCCTACATTTTGTCTTTTTGTTTTGATGATTTACATCTTTTCATATTGTGTATCTATTAACAAATTATTATACCTCTAGTTATTTGTAATACTTCTGTCCTTTATACTGGAGTTAAGTGATTTACAAACCACTGTATTACACTATTGGAGTTTTCTGAGTTTGACTGTAAACTTAACTTTACTGTGTGTTTCATGTTACTACTCAGCATCCTGACTTTTTAGCTTGAAAATCTTGTTCAACATTATTGGTAATGTAGATCTCAGGATGAGTAACTCCCTCAGCTTTTCTTTTGTCTGAGAACATCTTTACCTCTCCTTCTTCTGAAGGAAGCTTTACTGGAAAAAGTATTCTTGGTCGTCATTTTTTTTTTTTTTCTTTCAGCACTTTGGGTATATCATCCTGTTCTCTCTCAAAGTATAAAATTTTGGCTTAGAAAGCCACTAATATCCTGTGGGGTTCCCTTGTAAGTGACAAGCATCTTTTCTCTAGCTGCTCTCAAGATTCTCTCTTCGTGTCCTAATTTTGAACACTGTGTTATAATGTGTCTTTGAGAAGATATCTTTGCATTGAATTGTTTAGAGATCTGTGAGCTTCGTGAACTTAGATGTCCAAATCTCTCTCCATTTTGGAAAGTTTTTAGCCATTATATCTTTAAAAAAACTTTCTGCCCTTTCTTCCTCTCTTCTTTTTCTGGACTTCCATATGCATCATTTATTTATTTCTTTATATGAGAGCGCGCGGCAGTGAGTGAGCATTAGCAGGGGTCAGGGAGCAGAGGGAGAGGGAGCAGCAAACTCCCTCCTGAGCAGGGAGCCTGACATGGGGCTTGATCCCAGGACCATGGGGTAATGACCTGAGCCAAAGGCAGATGATTAACAGAGTGAGCCACCCAGGAGCCCCCATATGCATCATTTATTTCTCTTAATGGCGTCCCATACATTCTGCATGCTTTCTTCATTCTTTTTGACTCTTTTCTTTTTATTCCACTGATGGGATAATTTCAAATGATTTATCATTGAGTATACTGATTCTTCTATCTGAGTCTGTTACTGAAGGTATTGAATTTGTCATTTCAGCCACTTCTTAAGCTCCCAAATTTCTGTTTGGTTCTTTTTTATATTTTTCATCTCTCTATTGTTCTCATTTTGTTCTTGTATTGTTTTCCTGATTTTATTAAGTTGTTTATCTGTGTTTTCTTATAGCTGACTATAACAGCTTTTAAAAAGGTTTTGTAAGGCAATTTCTTTCTTTCTTTCTTTCTTTCTTTCTTTCTTTCTTTCTTTCTTT
>NW_023270498.1:9616428-9642762 GCF_011800145.1 Mirounga leonina
TTTCTTTCTTTCTTTCTTTCTTTCTTTCTTTCTTTCTTTCTTTCTTTCTTTGAAAGAGAGACAGCAAGAGAGAGAGACGGAACGCAAGCAGGGGGAGTGGGAGAGGGAGAAGCAGACTCCTGGCTGACCAGGGAGCCCAATGCAGGGCTCGATCCCAGGACCCTGGGATCATGACCTGAGCCGAAGGCAGATGCTTAACGACTGAGCCACCCAGGTGCCCCTGTAAGGCAATTTCTTTATCTTCATTTTGAGGAGGTCAGTTACTGGAAGTTTATTGTGATCTTTTTGTGGTGTCATGTCTCCTTATTTCTTTGTTTTGTTTTGTTTTTTAATAGTTTTAATTTAAATTCCAGTTAGTTAACATACAGTGTAATATTAGTTTCAGGTGTCCAATTTAGTGATTCAACACTTCCATACAACACCTGGTGCTCATCACAAGTATACTTCTTAATTCCTATCACTTATTTAAACCAACCCCCCCCCCCCCACCTTCCCTCTGGTAACCATCAGTTTGTTCTCTGTAGTTAAGAATCTGTTAGTTGGGGCACCAGGGTGGCTCAGTTGGTTAAGTGTCTGCCTTTGGCTTAGTTCATGATCTTAGGGTCCTGGGATTGAGCCCACGTCAGGCTCTCCGCTCAGCAGCGAGTCTGCTTCTCCCTCTCCCTCTGTAATTTCTCTTGCTTTCGTTCTCTCTGAAAAAAAAAAAATCTTAAAAAAAAAAAAAAGGAATCTGTTTCTTGGTTTGCCTCTCTCTTTTTTCCCTCAGTGATTGTTGTTTTGTTTCTTAAATTCCACATGAGTGAAATCATATGGTATTTGTCTTTCTCTGACTTAGCATAATACTCTCTATCCATCCATGGCACTGCTAATGGCAAGATTTCATTCTTTTTTTATGGATGAAAATATTCCATTATATACATATACCACATTTCTTTTTTTTTTAATCTTTTTTTTTTTTAAAGATTTATTTATTCACTTGAGAGAGCGAGAATGAGAGAGAGTACATGAGAGGGGGGAGGGTCAGAGGGAGAAGCAGGCTCCTTGCCGAGCAGGGAGCCCGATGTGGGACTCGATCCCGGGACTCCAGGATCACGACCTGAGCCGAAGGCAGTCGCTTAACCACCTGAGCCACCCAGGCGCCCCTATACCACATTTCTTTATCCATTCATGAGTCAGTGGGCATTTGGGCTCTTTCCATAATTTGGCTATTGTTGGTAATGCTGCTGTAAACATCAGTGTGCATGTATCCCTTCGATTGAGTGTTTTTGTATACTTTGGGCAAATACCCAGTGGTGCAATTGCAGGGTCATAGAGTAGCTCTATTTTTAACTTCTTGAGGAACTTCCATGCGGTTCTCCAGAGTGGCTGCACCAGTTTGCATTCCCACCAACAGTATAAGAAGGTTCCCCTTTCTCTGCATCCCCGCCAACATCTGTCGTTTCCTGACTTGTTAATTTTAGCCATCCTGACAGGTGTGAGGTGATATCTCAGTGTAGTTTTGATTTGTATTTTCCTGATGATGGCTGATACTGAGCATCTTTTCATGTGTCTGTTGGTCATCTGGATGTTTTCTTTCGAAAAAGTCTGTTTGTATCCTTTGCCCATTTTTCACTAATTTCCTTGTTTCTTTGTGATCGCTGTAGTTATCTGTGTATTTTAAAGAAGCAGTCACTTTTTCCACATTTTGTGGACTGACTTCGGAAGGGAAGACCTTCACCTGGAGGTGGGGCACATCGGAGTGTGCTGTGAACCTGGGTCTAGTGGTGCCGGGTGTGTGGCCACTCTGGGCCGGGGGATATGTGGTGACTTGTCAGCTCAAGCAGCAGGTTTCCACTACATCAACAACTGATACCCTTGGTTAGAGGTCGATGGGGTCCGCAGTTTCTACAGGGGCTGTTGAGGTCCTCAGCGGCACCTCTAGGTACAACCTGTAGGTCCCAGGGCAGGCAGTGTTGGGGCCTGGAGTTGGCTGGCCGTGGGGGGTGGCTGCAGGGGCCTGTGTGGGCAGGGTCAGTGGCAGATAACATGTGCAGTGACAAGGCCAGGGGTTCAGCAGCAGGGTTCTAGAGAACTGGCTGTCAGTATTTCTTTGTGAGTCTGCAGGGGTAGCCGCTTTGGGTGCCAGTATCAGGTCAAGGCCAGCAGCTATCGGGGTCTTTCTTAAGTATGCATGATGGTGCAGGCTGACGACAGGAGTCACAGGGCCTGCTCTGGGGGCCAGAGTAGCTTCAGGGACCTGGACCGTCACTGTACACTTGTGTGGCTTCTGGGGCTCCACACACATGATGTTGGAGGCCTTTGATAGGTTGGGGCCAGCAGCTCGCAGGTGCACAGCTGGGGGTCGGGCTGTGTGTATGTCGAGCCGTGCAGGCCAGTGACTGGAGTCAGAGCCGTATCTGGGCACACAGGCAGCCGTGGGGTCCTTAGCTGCCGGCTCGCACGTGTGTGGCTGCAAGGTCAGCCCCAGGTGCGCGCACAGCGGTGAAGGTCTGCTGCAGGGGCCTAGGCTGCCGGTTGCTTGTGTAGTGGCCAGAGCTAGCTGCCAGGGCAGATCCCGGTCTCCAGCGGGAAGGTGGGCGAGGAAGCAAGAAGGACTGCAGGCGGTTGTCTGTGAATGTGAAAACCTGTGGATGAAAGTCTCCGTGGCAGGATCTGGAGGGAACCCGTTGTAGCTGTGGCGGCTGTTGGTTTTCTCAGTGGTGAAAGCTTGCTGATGTACTCTCTGGACAAGTCTGCTGGCATTGTCCGAGATGAGGTCCTCATGATGCGAGCTGATGGGGTCCGTAGTACCCACAGGCCTGTTGTCCTCAGAGGTAAGGGCTGCTGGGGCCCTCTGCAGAGCAGGCCACTGGGCACTGTCGCTTCTGCTGCATGGCCGCTCTTGGTAGGTCTGCCCTTTTCCTTGTTCTAGCTCCCTCCGTTCGCGTCAGCTTTGCTGGTCTCTGGGCAGAGTGACACTGGAACAGGTCCTCTGAAAGGCTGGGGAAGCTAGTGTTCACCTCGCTTTCCTTTTCCTTGCAAAGAGAACTCTGTCCCGTGGGAAAGTTCCTCTTGGCACTGAGCAGTGCTGGCCTGGAGGACGGGATGATGTGAGCAAAATGAAACTTTCTTCTTCGCATTTTTGTGCAGTTATTCTCAGGCTTTTTCGTCCACTCTGTTGCTAAAGCCTTTTAAGTTAACTCCTGAGCTCTCGTACAGCTATTTTTGTTCATGGAGAGCTGTCTAATTGTTCCGTGTTGGGGAAGGAGACTGGGGTCTCTTACTCTGCCATCTTAATGATGTCACTGTGTTATATTTTTACCACAATTTTAAAATTAAAAAAAAAAAAAACAATTTTGGAGAAGAAAAACATTTTATGTACAGAGAATTATTCAATGTGCAACATCCGGAATTCAGACTTCTCTTGCTCAATATTGTGTTTCTAAGGTTTATTCTCACTTGTTCATTTTCATTGCTGTATCGTGTGTCATTATGTGAATATATGAGGTTGTTTTGTTGTTGTCCATTCTGCTGTTGATGGACATTTTTGTTTGGAGGCTATTATAAATAACGTGGCTATGAATTTTTGTATGTGCTTTCTGGTGTATGCATGTATGTTTTTCTATGATACATGTATCTCGGAGTAGGATTGCTGAGTTACTGGATATGTAAATGCGTACTTCACTAGATACTGCCAAACAGTTTTCCATGGTGCTTTTACTAACTTACATTCCACCAGCAGTATACAAAAGTTCTAGTTGCTTTAAGAGGATGTATGTAAAGCTCCTAAACGTTTAATAAATACATAGTAGCTTTTTTTGTTTTGTTTTTATGAGGATGATTCCCAAGTAGCTTACTTAGGGCCTGGGGTGGTTCCATCCACCACTACAGGGAATGCAGGAAGGAGAGCTGGCATAGAGTAGAGAAGGATGGGGGAAGGAGCAGACTTGGGCACATGTGTATGTAATAGAGAGTTTAAAGCATTAAACTGAAGTTGGTTATGCCGTTAGGGATGCCTCACCTAGATACAGAGATTCGGGAATCATCTTAGTTGATCCAGATTCAAGCCTTTAGTATGATCTTAGGTGAAATTTAGAGTGGGGACAGAGTGGGGGCGGAAGAGAGTATATGGAGTGTTTTAGTTTACTAGGGCTGTCATAACAAAATGCAACAGACTGGGTGGCTTGAACAAAATATATTCCCTCACATTTCTTTTTTTTTTAAAGATTTTTTTTTTTTAATTTATTTATTTGACACAGAGATAGCACAAGTAGGCAGAGCGGCAGGCAGAGGGAAAGGGAGAAGCAGGCTCTCCGTTGAGCAGGGAGCCCGATGCGGGGCTCGATCCCAGGACCCTGGGATCATGACCTGAGCTGAAGGCAGCCGCTTAGCCGACTGAGCCACTCAGGCACCCCTATTCCCTCACATTTCTGGAGGGTAGATATCCAAGATCAAGGTATCATCAGGTTTGGTTTCTTTTGAGCCCTCTTGTCTGCTTCCAGATGGGACACCTCTGTTTGTCTTTGCATGGTCTTTCCCCTGTTTTTCTGCATGTCTCTGTCCAAATTTCCTCTTATAAGGGAGTCATTATCAGATTAGAGCCTCCCATAAAGACCTCTTTGTAACATTATTACCTCTTTAAAGACCTTATCCTCAAACATGATTATATTCTGAGGTATTGGGCATTGAGGCTTCAACATATGAGAGGCAGGCCAGACTATAACGTCCCCTAATTGAAGTCTCTAGCAGGATCTCATTACACTTGGAATCAAATCCACTCTCTAGGATACCCTAAAAAGATCTACATGAGGAAGACCCTGCCCACTGGCCGGCCCTCAGCATACTAGCCTGCTTTCCGCTTCCTGAACCTACCAAGTTGGTGGCTGCCTTAGGGCCTTAGCCTGCTTCACTTGCCCCTCCTCTGGTTTTCACATTACTCCTTCACTCTCAACTCAAATGTTGCCTTGGCAGAGAGGCCTTCCCTCACGCCACAGCTAAAATTGCTCTTTCTTCCTTTTATATTCTAGCATGTGTTAACCTTAAAAAGAAAACTGCCAGTTATTTTCACCAGCAAAAGATGTTTTTTTCGGGGGAATAGCAAAGAATTGCCATATGCGTCCAGGTAAACTGTGTCAAAACCATAGGGAAGCCCTGAGAACAGAGGAGAAGTACAGTCTTTCATAGAAAGCAATGGCAAATGGGAACTTGGGAGGGCTGTGATAAACACGGAGTTGGGAGTACGATGGCTCCTCCTTGGCTGGGCTGTGGTGGGCGGGATCCGGTGGTCGTGTGGGAGGAAAACCTTTCTTCTTTCCCGCTGGGAGGGTAAAGTGTATCCACCTGCAAGGTCCGTCTCTTCCTCTTGAATTTGCATTTGAGGAAGAGTGATGGGGCAGAAGAGCTACCCCTGCCGAACCTCCTGACCCCATTTTAGTGAGGTTTCCCTTTATTGATTTTCACACGTCACAGACGTTTGTTTGTTTGTTTAGGTAGGTAGGTAGGTTAGTTTTGTAAGCCACTGCCAAACTGTTTTCAAAGGGGATGTACCATTTTGCATATTCTCACCATCAGTGGTTGCTCCACATCCAACATTTGGTGGTGGTAGTGTTTTGGAATTTTGTGGTTGTAGTTAGTAGTGAGTATAGGTGTATGATGGTATCTGATTGTTTTAATTGTAGTTCCCTGATGACAGATGACATTGACTGTCTTTGCGCATGCTTATATGCCATCTCTACATATTCTTTTAAGAGATAATTTGTTCAGATTTTTTCCCCAGCTTTTAATTAGGTTTATTTTCCTATTTTTAGGAGTTCTTTGTGTATTTTGGGTAATAGTTCTTTATCATAAAATATGTGTTTTGCAAATATTTTTCTCCCAGTCTGTGGCTTGTCCTCTCATTCTCTTGACACTCTATTTTTTCCTATGTATTTATCGCTAACTAAATTAATCTTATTATTGTTTATCTCCTCCCACTACAGTGTAAGGTCCACAAACCACCTGTCTTTGTTGTTCTCTGCTGTATTTCCAGCGGCATAGCCTGGTGCCTGGTATTTTGAGTGCA
The DNA here is from genome assembly GCF_011800145.1 of Mirounga leonina. Lineage (NCBI taxonomy): Eukaryota > Metazoa > Chordata > Mammalia > Carnivora > Phocidae > Mirounga > Mirounga leonina. The sequence goes on from NW_023270498.1 coordinate 9,622,469, forward strand.
GTTGGCAAATATATGTTGGTTGAATGATTGGACAACAACTTAACCTTTTCAGTTTGTTGTATTCTTTTTTTTTTTTTAAGATTTTATTTATTTATTTGAGAGAGAGAGAATGAGCGGGGGGGAGGAGCAGAGGAAGAGGGAGAAGCAGACTTCCTGCAGAGCAGGGACCCCCCCCAATGTAAGACTTGATCCCAGGACCCCGAGATCAAGACCTGAGCTGAAGGCAGACGCTTAACCAACTGAGCCACCCAGGCTCCCCCAGTTTGTTTTATTCTTATTGAAAATGGCATTCAGCTGTTATTAAGTTCTTTCATCTTCTTAATTTGAAACCCAGTTCAAATTTTACCTAAATCTTAATCTTCAAAATTAAGGATAATAGCCACTTGCAGTAGTATAAGGTGAATTTCCACTGTGGTTCATATGAATTGGTTTAAGATACCTAATTGCTGATCTATGCTTGTTTTGTCCTCCCAAGAGTTGGACAGATTTATTCTCCAGGAGGTAGTCACAGGACTGGACAGTGGAAACAGGAAAAAATTTATGTCAGTCTCATGAAGCCTTATGAAATGAATACTACCTGCTAGACACTGAGAAGTCTCAGTATGTTCAAATATGTATTCACAGATATGTGTGCACATGTGCATACACACTGAAACTTGCAAGGTAAAAAATTACTCAAAATCTTGGTTCTTTTTTTTTTTTTTTTGTTCATTGGATTTGTTACGGATGGAAAATGACATTTTGGTTTCATACTTTTTAATTTTTTTCTTTTATTTTTAGTAGTTTTGGGCTTTATATATTTTAGTGTTACGTTATTTGCTACTACTGATCATAGCTGTTATATTTTTGTCTGTCTTTGACTCAGTTTAAGGCTTTTTGCCTTGAATCTACTCTTTGAATATTTCCACTCTGCTTTGTTTTTGTTTGAATATGCCAAGTCTTCTATTTTTAAGCCTTTCATTGCTTTTTCAATTGTTCTTAAAAATATCGTATATTTTACAGAGTTTTTAAAATCCTTTCAGAAAAGCTTTTAAAGGATGTTTTGGTTTTCTATTCCTGCATAACAAAGCATCTCAAAACTGGTGTCTTCAAACTGGAACCATTTATTATCTGTCGTGATTCATGGATGGTCCTTCTGCTCCGTGGGTGTTCTGCTGGTACTGCAGTCATCTGGCGGCTCACCTAGACTAGCATATCTGTGGTTGCTCATTCACATGGCTAGTGTGTTGGTAGGGACAGCTGGGCTCAAATGGGATGTTGGGACAATGGGGCATCGATGTCTGTCTGTCTATCTCCACCTAGTCTCAGACCTCTCCTTCACCAAGTGGTCACTTCACATGGTCTTTTTATGAGGTCTCTCCAGCAGGGTAACCATACTTCTTACATGGCAGCTTAGGGCTCCCAAGAGTGCTGAACTGGAAGCTGCCGGGCCTCTTTCAAGCTGAGGCATGGAACTGCCACAGCATGAATTCTGCCTCATTCTCTTGGGAGAAGTGATTTATAGGGCCAGCCCAGATTCAAGTGACAGGTCTGTGAAGATGAAGAGGTGTGGTTTACTGAGGGCCATCTTTGGAGCCTAGCTACCGCACTATGAGAGTCTAAATCCTTCACGTTTATTATGTTAGTTCATAGGATATTGTTCCTATGGCAAAACCTTGTTTGCATTTACTTCCTTTAGTGAATTTGATTCATGCTTTTAATTCTATTAATTTCTCTGTCAACATCAAGACAAAAAGCAGTATTTTTACCTCAGTTATGATGAATGAGTCCCTCCACTTGGTTTTACACACATTTTATGTTTAGGCCATATTATAAATTTAAATATTTTATATATTCTTTTTAAAAAGTACTAGATGTTTCCATTCATTTGGTAATGTATAAATAATAGTAATTTCGGTCTAACTAGTTTAATTGACCTCCGTGCATGCTGTCAGTCCAAATATGTCATTATTTCTAGGGAATTTGGGCTTATTTTTTGATAAGGTGTAGTGTATCTTCAAATAATGTTTCAGGAACGCTATGAAGCTTATATAATATAATGATATATAATCTCCAAACTTACAGTTCCTCCTGTGTTCACACGGTTTGGCTGTTCTTGGATTTCTTGGGGCACAGTCTTTGTTTCTCAGGAAATCATTGTTATTATTCCATTGTCTTTGGGAATTCATTGTTCTTTATATGTTTACCTTCTTGGGGCCCTGATTTCTATTTGTTTTTCTTTCTTGTAATATAAATTTTTTGCCAGTAAATGTTAGTGAATGGAATTGGAACATGAAGCATTTTTGTCTTTTTTCAACTCTGTCAAGTCATGACTGTAACTTCCTCATTATGAATTCAGCTTTTCTGCTGTGTTAATTCTGCTCTTTTTCTCCTGAGCTAAATGGCAGTTCTGCCATTGTATTTTCAGGTTTCCTTGAAATCTCTCCGTATCTAAATTTCTTCCATTTCTTTCTCAGCATAATGTCTCCTTATTCCCATTGCTCTTGGTTTCCATAGGCAATAAGTTACTCCTATAAACAATGAAATGTCCAAATCGTTTTTCTCTACATGATTTTACCTCTTGGAGTCAATTGTTGCCAGTGCCCGTCTTGCCTCTAATTATTGCAGGGTTTACTTACTAGGATAGGAGTCTCCAAATGGTTATAGAAAAAGAGCTTCTGGATGGGGAAGGGAGAGTGGCTGTTCAGGACTCACCCAGTATGGGCTGGCCAGCCTATTTCCTGAATGCTGCCAACCCAGAAACTTTGGAGTATAAGTAGAGAGAGGTGAGGAGCTGAACCCTCTTCCCACGTATTTCCTGGGAGCTCTGGTTCTTCCCCTTCAGAGGCCATGGGTGTGTTTCTCGGTCTACATTCACACTGTGGTTAGTAGAAATTTCTCCCAGACTCTAGCAAATTGTTCCTATTCAAAAGCAGGTTCTACCTTCTGTCATTTCTTTTATGTTTCTTTATAGATGTTTTAAATGGGATTTGTAAATTCATGTCAGGAGGTGGTAGCCTGGTGCTCTCTTAAACTAGTTGTTGTCTTTTTTTATCTTACATTATATTAATATTTTAAAAATGTTAATTATTTTTGTTGGCACTGGGGCCCTTTCTCCAGGTAGTCATGGTCTCCCTCTGGTCACTAACAGATACTTTAGATAGAAAGACTATCGGACAGCCTTTTATTAACATTCTTAACTCAGCTTAAACAAAGGGGTGGGGAAGTCCCTCATGCCAGGCTGCTTGTCTCTTGATCGGCCTGTTACAAATAAAAGGTTATGGAAACACTATGGAGGTTCCTCAAGAAGTTAAAAATAGAGCTACCCTACGACCCAGCAATTGCACCACTAGGTATTTACCCCAAAGATAGAGATGTAGTGAAAAGAAGGGGCACCTGCACCCCAATGTTTCTAGCAGCAATGTCCACAATAGCCGAACTGTGGAAGGAGCCCAGATGTCCACTGACAGAGGAATGGATAAAAAAGATGTAGTATATATATATATATATATATATATATACAGTGGAATATTAGCCATTGGAAAGGATGAAATCTTACCATTTCTATCGACATGGATGGAACTGGAGCTGAGCGAAATAAGTCAGAGAAAGACAATTACCATATGGTTTCACTCATATGTGGAATATAAGAAATAGCACAGAGGATCATAGGGGAAGGGAGGGAAAACTGAATGGGAAGAAATCAGAGAGGGAGACAAACGATGAGAGACTCTTAACTCTGGGAAACAAACTGAGGGTTGCTGGAGGGGAGGTGGGTAGGGGGGACGGGCCAACTGGGTGATGGGCATTTAGGAGGGCATGTAATGTGTTGAGTACTGAGTGTTAACATGCAACTGGTGAATCACCTAACTCTGCATCTGAAACTAATGATGTACGTTATGTTGTACAATTGGATTTAAATTAAAAAATAAATAAAAGGTTATGGGAAGATTTTCTGTTAGAAGCATTCAGTTATTCTAAGACTTGAAAGCCAAAACTAGGTTAAAAATCTGGCAGTAACATTTTTATGCTTAATTTTTTAAATGCTCAACTTCATTTTCATTGGTGGAGGTGGGTGCTTAAACAACAGAAATTTTTTTCGCACAGTACTAGAGGCTAGAAGTGTAAGATCAAGGTGTTGGCAGGTTTGGTTTCTTCTGAGGCTTCTTTGCTTGCTTTGTAGGTAGCCCTCTTACTGCCTCTTCACATGGTATTTTTCCTGTGCACGCATCCCTGGTGTCTCTTTCTCTTTTTATAAGGACACCAGCCACATTGGATTAGAGCTCCAGCCTGGTGGCCTCATGTCAACATCATCACCTCTTTGTTGTTGTTGTTATTGAGGTATAATTGACAAATAAAATCGTAAGATACTTAAAGTGTACATTCCCCCATCAAGTTAATTAATAAATGCATCGCCTCACATATTTATCTTTTTTTTTTTTTGGTGAGAACATTTAAGTTCTTTTAATTTTTTCTTAATCTCATATATTTACTCCCATGTTTTTATCTTTTTGTTCTTTGGTATTAGCCTTTTTGTCTCCCTTATCTCAAGTGTAATACATTCCTTTTTTTAAAGTTTACTGCCTTTTATTTCTTAATTTTGCTATTCATACTTTTTTCTTAAAATCATATTTTTTTCTTATTTTTGTCTTTTTGATTTTGTTATCCTTTCATTCTAATTTAAATTCCTATTGACTTAATTTTTTCATCTCTCTTTTCTTAGGCATTGATTCTGTCCCTTCTCTTCCCGTACCCCTCATGGTTTGATTTTATAAGGGCTGGAAGGATATGTAATCCTCAGGAGGTGGTACCAATGGACAATGTCATTCAACAAACAGGGAAGATCTGTCTCTCCTCCTCCTCCTGTAGTCTCTAAATAGATTTTATATGTCTTTGTTTTGTCTTGAGCCCTAAAATTACAACTTGGGGATATATTGATTAAACCATTTCCCAGTATAGTGATGCTTTGCTTGCTTCCTACAAGACGGCACATGTGAACTTTTGGATTGGCTTTTGGACAGCACATACCACCTATGTGGGAAGCTGATTGTTCTGCAACCTATGGTCTGAAACATGGATTTTGTTACTTAGTGGAAAAAAGACGTGGCCTCTGGGATCAGACAGATGCATGTAATAGCTCTGCTGTGGAACAAATGAGCTGTTTCAGAACCTTTCTTGAGGCTTTTTTCCTAGCTCAAAAAAGGCAAAAATACCTACCCTACATAGATACTATATTAGTAGTGCATATAAAATACTCTTCATTGTGCCTGGTATTAGTAGTCACTCAGATGTGGGACAAGCCAGGCCAGCCATATGTCATCCAGAGGAAAATAAGTGAGTGTGTAGATTATTTCTGGAGTGGGTCTCCCCTAGCAAAGCCCAGAGTTAGAGAGAACCGTGGGATGTTGAGTCTTGCTGGGAAGGTCGCATGGCTCTGGGTTCATGTCTAGGCTTCTGGCCTTTCTCCACTTCGGCTGCCTGTAATGCCCACATACTAAGGTAAGCATGGTTTTAACAATTTGGGGATGGTGGTGTAGAGGAAAGAATCCCTTTACTACAGAGATGCAGCTTGTAAGACAACCTGATTTTCAGGAATATACAGTGTGAGAAAAATGCCTGTTAAAAATCAAGGATTTTTATCTGTGGTTTGGTCCATCTTCCTCAGCTGGGTTTTGGGATTATTGTCTCACTGTGAGGGCCTCCTGAGCTGAACTTTTATTAAGCTCAGGGATTTTATCTCACGGACTGGCAAATCTCTGCTTGAGGTTCCCACCACCTGACCTGGCCCCCTGGGGACGTCTGCCTCTTGTCCAGTGCCAGAATCCTTGGGAAGAGGAGTCCATTCCATTTACTGCCACAGGTTCTGAATCTCTCAAGATGTGATGGGGGTAGGTGGTGTGTGTGGCACGGAGAGAAGAGCTGTTTCTAGTCTCTGACTTCCCAGGACTCCCTGTAGGATCACCGGACCACTGACTCTGTGCTTTGTTCCTGTAGACCACTGGTTCCTAAGCTTGGTTGCATACTAGGATCACCTGGGCCTGGATCCCACCCCCATGGATTCTATTTTAATTCATCTGGGGAGTGGCCTGGACATCTGTTTTTTGTTTTTTGGGTTTTTTGTTTTTTTTTTTAAAGCTCTTCAGATGAATCTGATGTGCAGCCCAGCTTGATTTGTACCACCAGACTGCTTTCATGCTTCCCTGGTTAGATCCTGCCTATGGCTTGAACCCCTTGGTTGCTTCATTTATCCCCCTCATGATATTTCCTGCAGACCTTCATCGGGTTGGGGGCTCAGAGGGAGGCAGACAGGAGGGCCCTCCAGTCCCGTGCTGGCTGGAGCAGCTCTGTCAGCATCTGTTTCACAGATTGCCCTTTGATTCTAGAAAGGCGTTCTAGAAAGTTTGTAAGCCACTGGGGCCCAAGTCACCCTTTGTGTGTCAGAGCAGAGCTACTAGGACTGCTTTCTGGAGAGAGCTTTGCCTGTACTTTGTTCTACCTTCTTGTGGCTAACCAACTTAATTTTCAAAATGCGTCACAATCCTTGCCTCTTAGTTAACTGTAAAGCAAAAAATCTTCCCTCCTCTTAGTTAACTGTAAAGCAAAAAATCTTCCCTTAATCAACTGTGCATTAGTAACTGCATTTGAGTTTCTTGCAGATTTTCACATCAAATTTAAAAATTTCCAGTTCTCAAAAGCTTAGTTCTAGAATGAACAATCCTGGAGGTAGCCTATCATCTATCTCTAGTTCTCTGCCGTGCCTTTTTGCATTTTTGTGTGTGAGGTTGGGGGTTGCTGAACACTTTCTTCAAGACAGTTGATGCGGCAGGTGAATCAGGTGAAGCTGATTAAAAGGAGCAGGGGCTGAGTCTCCATTCTTCCCAACCCCGCCCCCCCCAGCCCCAATCCCAAATCCCTCACCTCACTTTCACACACAGAAACCAGGTCAGTCATGACTGCCTCATTTCTCCTTTGAGTCAAGGTAGCCCATCAGAGCTTCCCATTTAGGCCTCGCTGTTGTGGCCACTTACTTATGTTTTTTCTTGGACTGTGGTTGTGGCTTTTATTATGGGATGTTACTTAAAAAAAAAAAAAAAAGGTAGTTCTTTGGAAGTTGTGAACTGTAAAAAAAAAAAGATCCAGGGATGTTGTTTGCAACACTAGCCACTTCAGAGACTCCATTGCTGAGCATGTATGGGAGAGATCTTTCTCAGCCTGGTGTATTAGGAAGTGTATTCCTCCTCAGCTGCTGATTCCTGTTACGCCATGGGCACTCCAGTCCTTGTAATGGCTCAGACTTCCCTTCCTGCCAAGCAGATAGGAAGCTCTGTGTCAAATCTTTGGCTGCCTTGAAGAAATGTCTAGTGCATGAGAGAATGTATTTTTGTGCACTAACTTTACCTCAACTCTGTTTCTTTTCTTAAAATTATTATCTATTTGGCTTTGTTTCTTCAGTTTTTTTCTTTTCTTCTAAAATACGCATCCTTGTTAGCCCTATCATCCTTTTGAGAATGAGCTCATGTACCAATTAGTAAATAAATATTTTAAGAAACTGCCTTTTTGATATACTCTTCCAACCTCAGTGTTAGCTCTTGACTTTGCTCTCTGTCCTAGGTCTTCTGACTGGTCCTGCTGCCTTGGTCCGCCTCCTGTCTGCAGCCCCTCATCTGCGGGGTAGAGCCCAGCAGCTCAGGGTGGATGGGCTCTATTAGCAGGAACTGCCTCCATTTCCCGACCAATGTCCTGTGGCTCAAGCCCCTCCCACTCCCCTGTACTTCTGTATTTCCGTTTTGTTTTGTTTTTTTTGTGTGTGTGTGTGTGTGTGTTTGTTTTTTTTGTTGTTGCTGGGCCTTTGCTCTCCGTTTCCACTGATCTGAAGCCCGTCTTCCTGCGTTCTCTGCTGAGTCGGTTTCCTCTGTGAACCCTTTGCTGATCCCCTCTAGGCAGAGGCCACCGCTTCCTGGATGTCATTTCCTCCCCTGGTGCACATGTCTGGTTGACTAACCAGGCTGTGGCTCGCCTGGAGGCTCCTTTGTGCAAATTAGAAAAAGGCACCCGCCCCTTCCTCAAGTCACTTTCTAGAACTTCCAACTGTTGGAAAACTGCCTTTTTAATAAATGGGAGTCTAAGATGTTTGACCTGGAAATGGCAGCCTGCGAGGATTGTGCTGCGCTGAACTGCACAGTTGAACTTGATGGCCCTTTTGTGAATCATCCAGATTCCCCTCAGCACTGTTTGACCAGAGCAGGTCCTCTGCAACCATTTGCTAAAGAAAAGAAAGAGTGAAAATACAAGTACATGCCATGTTCTTATCGTGAAAGATAGCAGGAAAGGCCCTGAACATTATGAATATATTCAGAGACATATTTATTTTTTACATTTCAGTGTTTCTGAAATCAGCAGGTATCTTAAAGTCAGTGTATCATGGTGGTTCAGAGCACAGATCCTGGGCCAGACTGCCTGGGTCTGAATCCCAGTTCTACCACATAGACAATATGCTGTGACTTTGGGCACTCTACGTCACCTCTCTGTGCGTCAGGTTACTGATCTGTTAAATGGGGATGATAAAGTAGTTCCTGCTTCATGGGGTGATTGGGAGAATTAAATGAATTATTGTATGCACAGTGCTGAGAATGTAGGTGCCAAGTACCTAATAGTGAGAGATATGTGTTATCTATTATCATTATTATTAAAGTCTGTGCACACACTTAATACACTGTTGTTTCTTTTTAACCCTGAGAAACTGTCTTTAAAGATTTTATTTATTTATTTGAGAGAGAGAGAGAGAGAAAGAGCACAAGAGGGGGGAGTGGGACAGGGAGAAGCAGACTCCCCGCCGAGCAGGGAGCCCGATGCGGGACTCGATCCTGGGACTCCAGGATCATGACCTGAGCCGAAGGCAGTCGCTTAACCAGCTGAGCCACCCAGGTGCCCGAGAAACTGTCTTTAATTCATGGTGTACAGCTTCTATTGATAGCGTCTCATTTTGGTGGGCGGCTGCCTGGCCCCAGGCTTATGCGCACTGTGGTCAAATACCTGCCGCGGGTCCTGCCCCTCCCACACCAGTTTTCTGATTGCTGCAAGAGATACATAACACACACACAGGAAAGAGCAGGCTTTGTTGTCTCTTCTTAATACGGCAGAAGAGAAAAGGGGGGAAACCAGGGCCCTTTATAGACAAGGCTTGTTTTGGAATTTAAACCTAACTTCTTATTCATGTTGCAAGGCTTGGATTGGTAATAAATCTTGGCTGTCTTAAAACTGGAAATCAGAGAGAATTGGGTTTGGAGAGTGATTTTAATGTAAAATCTTTATCTAATTGCAGAGCAACTTTCCTTTGATGGTTTTCAAGAAGGCTGTGCTGTGAAGTGGTAAAGGTAATGAACGTTCTGGGGCCATGTTCGCCATTAGAACCTGCCGGAGTATTCTCAAGTTAGACAGTAGATGTAAGTTGCTCCCTCAACAACTCGAGTTTTTCCTGGTCTCTGGTGTCCACTTGTGACTGTAACTTCACATGAGAGATGGGATGGCCATTCTCTGCGTTGTTTCAGGACACTTCCCTCCATGCCTCCTGCCAACTTTAGAAACTACAGCCTTGTGGGGAAGTTCTACTTGAGTCACGCTCACTGCCCCACCCTCCTGAACTGTCCTTCACATTAAGCAAGATGTGATTCATGCATTTTTTGGAGATGCTCTGACCATTTTCATTATGAGACTGAATGGCTTTTCCCAGATCACATTGCTGTAATTGACTTACATGCAATTTGGTAAATATTCTTACATGCTACCCAGCACTGCCAAAACTGTCACAGCAGTCCCACTACATGTGTCTGGGGTTTCAACGGCCTTCTCTTAGTTGAATAAAACTGCGTATAAGTAAATTAATATGAGGATGATCTATAGCTTCACCCTCCCTAATTTGATATGTTGATGAAAATCCTTTCCATACATAAACCTCAGTTTGATGTTATTTTCGTGTAGAACTGGTAACCTTTAGCCCTATCTGAGGGTGTGTTTAGTTCTCAGGTCCCAGAAAGAATATCCACATGAGGAACTTTCTCCAACAGGCCTATGGATTCATGTCCCTACAGGTTTCAGAAACGATAAGCAGACTGTAGTTACTACTCTCTGTATTCTAGAAGGTAAAGGAGGGGATGGTGAGAATATAGATACCGTGACTCAAAGGTCCAGCCAGCGGAGGACCTAGTATTATGCCCAGTTCTCTTGCACGGCGATGCCTTGGACCCCTGTACGTCCCATCAAAGGCTTTGTCCTAAAGAAGCACATAAAATCTACGGTTAAATCTTCAAATGGGGACATAAACACTTCATCTTTCCCTTTATATAAACTGGGATTTCCATTTCCGTCCAAAATCTCATTTCTTTTTGGAGAAATATCAACAAAGACAGAGGAATTTACCTAAATCTCATGGAGGGTGAGGGTGCCCCGATGTAGTGTTCGTGGTCAAAGCAAACTGGAAGCCTACAGAAAGAATCTGACTCATAGGCATTTTGTTGGGGGTATTTTTTTGTTGGTTTTTTTTTTTCAGTTGGTTGTCTCCATTTAGAATTAGAACAGTTTCCCATAAAAGACCTCTTGAAATACTGGAAGATCCATTCAGATTTGGCCCACATTAACCACTGTCAGCTGGAGCTGGGTTGAAGCTGTGCCTTGGCTGGGCCATGCGCTCCTCACTTTTCAGTGTCTGCTCTCATTTATGTGACTTTTGTGGTCCTGTGGGCATTTGAATGGTGACCCGGATCGAAGCCAGTGTCCTACTCTGTTTTATGGCCGGGTATCTTACAGCTTCGCAGAAAGGCCCCGGCCAGGTGTGAGCAGTGGTTACCTGGCCGCCGGGAAGGAGGCTACTGGGTGCCATTGAGGCCCAGGGGCTGCTCCAGGCCCCACCCAGGCCTTCAGGAGGCAGGAGCTAAGGCCAGGTGGGTGTGGTGTGCTGACTCAGCTGAGCTGGCTCCTCTCCATCTCTTCGTTCATCCTGAAAGTCATGACCACAGTTTCCTCATCCAGGGGGTGGGACATTTTTCAAAATATGAAAGAACGCAGCCAGTGACCACGCCGGCCCATTCGTAGGCTCATCAGGCCAACTATTGCTACAAAAGGATAAGCTTCCTGTTTACCAGCCGGCATGAGACAAAGTGGTTGTGCTTCCTGGCCACACAGGACTTGGCACACAGGCTGGGTTCTGTCCGAAAAGACAACAGGGCTGAATGCTTGCTCTGTGCTCAGCCATCGCCCCCACGGCCTGCGTCCTGGATGTGGGCCACTCTTGGGAGGGCACTTCTGCTTTGGCTCCAGAACCAGCCCTGGCTTTCTGAAAGGAAGCAAACAGGGAAGGTGGCCTCGCCTCCTGACTGGCTTCCTCTGCAGCTTTCCTTTCTCTGTGGGGCCCCATCCAGGCAAAGGCCCTAGGCAGAAACCTGAATTTAACAAAAAATTCATGTCTTTTGTTTTCAAGTCTCCAGGAAGCAAAATGCCATGGTCTCAGGGGAAACTGGTCTTTTATTCCAGCGTGGTGGCCAGTGGGACCTGTACCTTACATATTGCCTGATACAAAGTAAGTATCCAGCAAACCAAGCCGCCCCAGGCAGGCTTCCTCCTAGCGCTCTCACCCCTGCTCCTCCATCAAAGGAAATACTTCAGATGCTTTCGGCAGATTAGAGAGAGGAGGAGGGGGCTATTTTTAGAAGCCGTACACCATTCCCATTGGCTATAGCTTCCTGCTTATCCTCTGATCCCAGTTTTTCCTGGAACTACACGTGCATATAAAAGGACCAGGCTTCGTTTGTATCAGAAGCCTTGTAAAAAGCAAGATGGGCTTTCACTCCGGTGCGCACATGAGAGATCCCTTCAGATTTCTGAGATGATATAAAGAAGAGAGGGAAGGGGAGTAGCAGATGGTTCACAGGTGGGGAAAACTGGCTGTTTCTCAAGTGTTGTCAGCCTGTTTGCCCCGCCATTCTCTGCTGTTGATTGAGTGGAGGAGGGGACCTTGAGCAAGGGACTCTAAGCAGAGTCCAGGATGCAAAATCCTGACAGAAGCGCTTCCAGCCCCACTGCACCCAGATCTGAATTTGTAAAGACAGGCCACAATTACTGTGGGCAGCCCAGACATTTAAGGTCATTTCAGTGCTATTGGTTGCAAAGCAGCAGCAGTTTTTTTCTAGGCTGACTTTCTTTGAAGATCCTTTATGCCTGCCCAGCTTGGCTTCTCACCCTGACTCTGTGCCATTTTCACTTCCTGCCCGGGTGGGAGTATCACCAGCAGACCGGCAAAGACAGCTCAGTGGCCTTTGCATACATTCTTCCCCATCTTCCTTCGGAGTTGGCCCACAGGTCCCTGAGTCTGAGGTGGCCTGAGATGAGCACTGCCAGGGATAATTCAGACTGGAATACCTCCGTCTCCTCTCCCCTCTGCCTCAGGGATGGGGACAGGGCACAACCCCATTTTGTGGGTCCAGTGACTGCCGACCTTCCCCCCACCGACGAGGCTGGCGTCGTCCAGTAGAGACAGCTGAATCTCTGCACTGGCGGTGTGGCCTCGTTGGGGGGTCTCTCACCTCAGTTATCTGTGTGATGAGGGATAATATCAGTGGCTGTGCATGAGGTTGTTTTATAATAAAGCTCACAACCTGTGAGATACTGAGAATTGTGAGATGTATGAAATACTGAGAACAGTGTCTAACCATGGAAATCTGGACCCAGCTTCTGCTCCTCCTTTTCCTATCTTGGCTGGCACCTGTTCACGCCTGCAAGCTCCTGTAAGCCCCTGCAAGCCCACTGCTGGGAAGCAGCCCAGGAGGAGCGTTCTCCCTGGCATCTCCAGGCTCAGGCTGGGAAGCTCTTGCTTGTGGCCTAACTGCAAGCCCTACTTGGGAAGCCTACCCTACAAGGGCAGCTTGTCTACCTTCCACCTTTAGAGAGATGCTTCCTGGAGTTACTGTACCTGAGACTAAGAGATAAAGTTTAAAAGCTTTACCTACAGGAAATGTTGCCTTAAATCTAAAAACTTTGACAAGTGAGCATTTTCAGTGTCTGTTTCTTGGCCCAAGGGTTTGTTGTTGTTGAAGTTGTGGTCTGTCTGATTTTATGCTGGTTTATCAGGACCTTCATCTGAGTGGAGGGAACAGTGTTTAGAAGTCCAGCTCTGCCGCAAACTAGCCGTGTCACTTTGAGCAAGTCATGGAGTCATAGGGCTTTAGAACTGAAAGGAAAGCTAGAGAAGATCCAACCCCTTAGATGAAGAAATGAGGCGGGAAATGAGAGATGGAGAAACTGAGGCACAGAAAGATCAAGTACCTCGCTCAGGTTTATCTGCCACGTTCCTGCAGGTACTGACTTTCTCTCAAATGGACAGCTTAGAGTTAACCGTCCCTAATTATTTTTCCGTCCAGAAATTTCACATTTGTTTCTGTTTCCATGCTGTACATGAATTGTTTCCTCTAACTTTCTACGGAGAGTCTGACCAAGTTTAAAACAGAAAAGTAAATGTAACAACTGTCTTTCCCCTTTAGAGGCTTTTTCCAAGGCTACCTATTACCAGCAGGCATTGGAACAGCTGCATGGCCACCCCAAGGCCCTGGAAGCCCTGGGCACTCCCCTCAATGTCCACTGTCTCCACCTCACTGACAAGTACAACTTCGTGGACATTGCCGAAGCCCAGGTAACGTGCTTCCCTTGCAGCCCGCAGGCTGGGTGCCTACGGAAGGAAGTCGGGGAGAGGGCTGCCTTCATCCGGGGAGAGTCCTGGAGGGAGCTGGAGTAAGGACTCGGGATGAGAAAATCCACTAAGTAAAGCTGCGACTGGGCATTACTGAGCACCTTCTATAAAAGCACTACGGATTAATGTATTCTCATACATTCGTCTTCCTTTCTGAGGAATCAGTGCGGCGGGGCAGGCGGTGTTCTGGCTCGGGTCACCGTCTTGAACTGCAGGTCGTAGGGAAGTGACCAGGGTGGTGGGCCACAGCGTGAGCTTTGAACTTGGAGCCCATCTGCAGCCAGTCAGTGCTCGTTCAAGTGTGAGCAGCTCTTTAAACTGCAGTTTTCTCGCTTACTTGCACTGCTTCCACGGGGTGCCAGTCCATTTTCTCAGTTACGTCTTGTCTTTTCTAGTTCAGCTGATAGAGTCACCGAATACGAAACGCACTTACTCGTCTGTTTAACAAACATGTTTTGAGCGTGCGTCAAGTTAAAGGAATGGTTCTGGGCTCTGTGGGGAAGGCAGAGATGCCGAACGAAGGCTTTCAAGGGCTGTAGTTCAAAATCTCCAAGGAAGGCCGGGTGAAGCAAACGCTGTAGCAGTGGCCCAGGAGGGAGCAGGTAGCAAGCTGGGATACTGGTGGAGGGAAGAGAGTGCCAGGCTAAGGAGCAGCATGCACGCGAAGGCAGGTGGCTGTGGTCGCTGCTGTGTGAACTCAGCGGAGGGGCAGGCCGCCGGGCGCGGTGCGGGCAGAGCGTGGGCTGCGCTGCGGGGCCGTGACGTCATCGTGGGAAGTGTGCACCTGATTCTGGGGCCAGCAGGAGCCATGAGGACTTTAAGGATAAGAGGGAGATGCTCTCGGGCGCCTGGGTGGCTCAGTTGGTTAAGCGACTGCCTTCGGCTCAGGTCATGATCCTGGAGTCCCGGGATCGAGTCCCGCATCGGGCTCCCTGCTCGGCAGGGAGTCTGCTTCTTCCTCTGACCCTCCTCCCTCTCCTGCTCTCTGTCTCTCATTCTCTCTCTCAAATAAATAAATAAAATCTTTAAAAAAAAAAAAAAAAAGAGGGAGATGCTCTCATCCAGGGGGGTTTTTGTTGTTACTGTTGTTTTTAGTAATGTTTTTAATGGGAATAGTTTCATTGGGCTTTTTTTTCCTACAAAAGCCATTTGTGCTCAAGATTTTGATAAAAATAGTTGATCTAGCTTTAGAAGAAGGTAAGTGCATGCTGATTGACAGGAAAGCAGTGTGGTCATGCAGGTGTGTGGCAGGTCATGCAGAGCATGAGCCAGAGCTGTGGCTCGGTTCTGTCAGGAGAGGGGTGGGTCAGAGGTCACGCTTTAGTGCCCGACAGGGGTGAGTGGACAGGTGGTAGTACCACTCCGTGAGAGGAGGAGCCCAGGAGGAGGAAAGGGAGGGGGCGGGCAGATCTAGGGTGCCCACTGCGGGCCACATGGCGTCAGGTCTTTCACACCACGTGGTATGGCTCCTCTGTGTGTCCCCATCGGCCGGATCCCCGCAAGCACAAGAACCTGGAAAGGCCAAGGGTGGGGTCTGGCTGCTCACCGTGCGTCCGGCACAGAGCACAGGGCCTGGCTTTGATGCTCAGGCACGCAGCTGAGGGCGGTCGATGCGGCATCAGTTCTGTGGTCTGGTGCCCCGATGGGTGGTTGACACCATGGGGGCTGTGTGGGGAAGCTCCGCTGGTCGGGTCCAGCTTCCCCTCTGGCCCGGCATCCTGGCCCACGCCGAGAGTGTGGTGCCGAGAGCACGTCACCCTGGGCTCCTGCAGACCCATGGCCGTGTCGGCGTGGTCCCGGCTTCGGGCTTCTGCTGCTTGGCAGACACTGTGGCTCCAGAGTGACGGGAGTTCGGGGCTGCTGCCCCAGGGCCGCCTGTCACACCAGCTCTTGTTCTCGGTTTATGGAGCACGTGCGACATCTTCTCGGCAGTCTTCACCTCCTTCCTTTACATCAGCTGTTTGTGTCTACAGCACATGCCGGTTTCTCCCACAGTCCTGTTCGTGGCTCGTGTATTTTGTCCACAGCTAAGAAGGGCCGGTGGTTCATGAGGTAGTTGTTGTACCGAAGGGTATTTTTTCCCGAATGTACGTGCGAAGTAGTTACTACCTACCCAGGTTTTGGTGTGGCAGACGTTCAGCTTTACTCTTTGGCAGGGCCTGGTCAGTGAAGAAACGAGTCTGTGCAGCGCCTTGTCGGCCCCCGGAGAAACAGCTGTCTGAAGTGCAGACATTGACCCCTCATGTTTGCTGCTCTTCATAATCCTGCTTGCTTCTGTCCTTCCCCCACCTTTCTTTTGTTTTCTTTTAGAATGCAGAGATGCTCAATCTGGGCTCTGTTGCTTGATTTTATTTTATTTTAATTTTTTAAAGCCTTTTTTTAAAGATTTTTTTTATTAGAGAGAGAGAGAGAGGGAACACAAGCAGGGAGAGAGGGCCAGAGGGAGAAGCAGGCTCCCCGCAGAGCAGGGATCCCAATGCAGGACTCGATCCCAGGACCCTGGGGTCATGACCTGAGCCGAAGGCACCCAGGCTTAATTTTATAATCCCGAGAAGAGCTGTGGCTCTGTTCCAAAAGTGGAACCTTGAGGAACTGCCTTAATGTGACGAGGTGACTGCTTATTCACGTGGGGTATGAGGGGGCTCCTTTTTTTAAACCGTGGGTTTTTTTTTCTCTTTTATTATGAAAAGTTTCAAACAGACAGAAAAGATAAAAGAATTCACACTGTGGCACCCATGTAACTGCTACCTGGATTCTACAACTAGAGTTGATCCTTGAATGACACTGATTTGAACTGCATGGTCCCACTTAATACGCAGAGTTGTTTCCATACAGTACAGTACTGTAAATGTATTTGCTCTTCCTTATGGTTTTCTTAACATTTTTTCCCCTAGCTTATTTTATTGTAAGAATACAGTATAGAATACATATAACACACAAAGTATGTGTCACTCGACTATTTATGTTATTAGTAAGTCAACAGTAGGCTATTCGTAGTTAAGTTTTGGGGAAGCCAAAAGTTAGATGCAGATCTTGAAATCTTGTTCAAGGGTCGGCTGTAATATTTTACTTGATTTGCTTTATCCCATATCTGTTCATCTAGTCATATCTCTGTCCATGAATACATTATTTTCAAACATCCATACACTTCATTTAAGCACATAAGCAACATATCATTAACCAGAGTTTAATATTTGTTTATGGTTCTTTTTTTTTTTTTTGAGGTAAAACTTGCATTCAGGGAAAGGTACAAATCTCTTATTTGATGAATTTTAATAAATGCATACACCTGTGCAACTCAAGCCCCCATCTAGATGTAGACTGTTCACATCGCGTCAGAGTCCCGCATGCTCTTCCCAACTGATCCTCTCACGTCCCTCAGCACCCCCTAGAGACAGCCACTTTCTGTTATTTTTTCCCAGCCTAGTTTAGCGTGTTCCGGAACTTGAAATCATGCATTATATACTCTTGGGTAAGGTCTTGCACTTGGCGTGTCTTTGAGATCCGTATTGTTGGATGTATCTGTAGTTTGTTCTTTTGTAGCAGTGGCTTTTTGAATATCATTGTAAGTACTCAGAGCATTGAGTTTGCACATAAGGTCCCTTTGCCAAATAGGAGGACTGCCATTGACCTCGCCAAACCCTCCACAGAGGGGCAGGACATTTGGATGGAGCCAGATGGAAAATCAGGTCAATTCTACAAGCTAGGCTCAGTTAGAAAACAACCAATTCTGTGAAGGATCATTGGACTTCTTTGGGTTCACTCTAAAAACATCATTTTTTTCATTTCCTTAGAGGACAACAATGTATCCAATTGTATCTCATATTTTTAACCCCCCAGTTGAAGATTCCTGTCTCTGGACCCAAGTCAGAGGGCCATCTGCATGTCATCTCATCAAGAGATGCCCCCTTTCAGAGGTATTGGGAAGGTGGGTGGGAATGGGGGGGAACTTTCTGATGGAAACAATACTGATTCCCATTTTCACTTGTAGTGAAATGATTGCAGGAATAGGAATTTGTTTTTCAAAGCTTGAAAAGTTTCACAGCCTGGACACCAAGCCAGTGTGTTGGCTCTTAGCTTAGTCCAGACATTTTATCCAGTACAATCTACTGAATTGTCCTCTCCTTGTATTGCTGACTGGGAAGAACTTTCCAGTTACCGTGGTCTAGATCTACGATAATTGACGCTGTGTTACAGCTTCTAACGCTACTGTCTCCCGGTCGTTACAAATGACTAAAGTCATGGGTTCCCATTCCAGAATTATTCATCACATTCTTTATATAAGATCTCCACCCCAGTAATTGGCTTTTCTTGTCTGGTTGCCAACAGCTACATTCACTCACTTCCCCCTCGGGAGGCCTCTCTCAGAGATGCTTGCTCTTTAGCCAAGATGCGTTTTAATTCCCCAGGACAAAAGGTGCAGGCGGCCCCCAGGCAACCCCCACCTGCTTCCCCCTGGGCTCGTTGACCCCTGAGCCTGGGATTAATGAAGTTGCTGGCTGAGTTCCAGCCAGGAATCGGAGGTGGGTGTGAATTAGGAAATGGGGGATAAGCTGCGCCGTCTCTTTCGTGGTGCCCCTTCCATTCTCCTGTCATTCATTCTTTGTTAAACTTGCCGTGACAGTGACACTGGTGAAACAGTGAGAGGCCCTATTACAATGTTAAAACCTTTTGTGAACGTAGCTCCAATATACAGTAGTGTTGAAGACTTTTAAGACATTATTCAAAAAACGACTGCTGTTTATTTCTTTTTCCCCTGACCATGTCTTTTGCCTTGGTGTACGTGAGTAGAGAGACTATCTTCTGGTTTCTCTCAGGTGGCACCTTCAGGAGGTCTTCTTAAAGCTTGAGGATGGTCAGCAGATTCCCGTGTTCAAGCTCAGTGGGAACACTGGTCGTGAAGTAAAAAAGGAGTAAAGAGGATCAGAAAGACTCCGCTTGCTGCAAACACGGCCCTTACCTCATTGCCACGTGCCCTCCGTGACTGGGAGCCAGGTGTCCAGCCGCAGGGGTGATTGGATGCTCTGGCATATGGTAGTTTCGGTATAATTCTATTTTGACCACAACTACTGTGGGGTTTTTTTTTTATCAGAAATTGAAAGTATTACTATAAATTTATAAAGATTTAATTTATAGTTCACTGTCTAAAAACAAAGTACAGAATAAAAGGAATCGGTAAGATGTTTGTTAATTTTTGCTAGTTCTCATCTTTCCTTTTTCCTCCCCCCTCCCCCGCTCCCCAGAGTTTTCAGTTCCATCAGTGAGAAGACCCAAGACTTACTAGCACTGAAGAGGTCTCTAATTGTTAACATTAGAATGCCCTACCCTGAATTCGTGTGGCTAAGTAGCTTGTGAACATTCTCAATCCCTTGGGAATATTTATTTTTCTTGCTTCACTGTTGTTTTTTTTTTTTTAAAGATTTTATTTATTTATTTGAGACAGAGAGAATGAGAGAGACAGAGAGCATGAGAGGGAGGAGGGTCAGAGGGAGAAGCAGACTCCCTGCCGAGCAGAGAGCCTGATGCGGGACTCGATCCCGGGACTCCAGGATCATGATCCGAGCCGAAGGCAGTCGCTTAACCGACTGAGCCACCCAGGCGCCCATTGCTTCACTGTTGTTTTATCTTTTTATTTCTGTTTTAGTCACCAGCTGTCTGCCTGATGGAAGATTTGCAAAATAACTGCTTTAATCCAAACATTTTGGAAGCTTAAAATATTCATATGTGCACATAGCACTTGCAAAACTAACTTAGGAATGGTAGCTTAAAGCTACAGGTCCTTATCCTTCTGTTCTGCAGACAACCCCATATTCGAGAAGCACACCTTTAGGTTTTACCTGTTTTTAGGGAACAGTATTATGACGTCAAAGATCTTCCATCCCTCTGAGCACCGCAGCTGATGAAAATCAGAAATCTGATACCTTTGCTTTGAAAAGGCCAGTTTCACCCCTTAATGTGGTTATAATTGCCTACAATAAAGGACGTTCATGAGCTCTTTTCCTACTTAATATTAGGATATAATATATATAAGAATCTTAATATAAGAATCTTAATATTCTTTGGAGGGAAGCCTTTTAGAAAATATTGAGCTTAAACATGCTGGGAGAGCATGAGGCCTTTAATCGTTGGAAGTTATTTCTATTCTGGAGCTTGTTTCTTTAAAAACATACGTTCTTTGAATAGAGTTTAGAGCGAAAAGTGAGTCTTCCCTGAGAGCACTTTTGCCCTGTGTTTGTTGATAAACACTACAGTCTGTACAATCTTTTAAAGTAAATGGTAACATTGTATACACAGTTTGTGCTGCTTTATTCTTTAAAAGTTACTGTTTATTGTATATGTGTCAGTTTATGTATTGCTTCATATCGGATTGTTCTCCAACTTTTACTTCCTTACAGTGTTTGCTTGGTTTTCTTCATGCTGTTGCCAAATCATAGAAAAGCAGGGCCTGAGTGGGTCATCTGCTCTGAAGTCAGAGCAAGTGACAGTTTTTGTTTGTGTAGAGTTTGAATTAAGAGACTTTAATCTGGGCGCCCGGGTGGCTCAGTTGGTTAAGCGACTGCCTTCGGCTCAGGTCATGATC